>NW_027464808.1:0-259000 GCF_043290135.1 Rhipicephalus microplus
ATTCCTTGTCTTCCCTACTATCTCTTCCGTGTTGTTTAAAGTAAGCGTTCTTGTTAAGCATAACTTCGTGAGCGCTATTAAATTTTGTAGATATCTTAAATGGAACGCTACACGACCATACTAAAGACGTGTTTTGTTCCCGCTCTCGCAGAACGACTCGGCGGTGTTTCTTCAGTATCTACGCAATTCCACTGTTAACATAACGATCCCCATGGCCGTGTCCGCGACTCTCAAGGGCCGTTCGTTCACGGCGCCTGCTCAAGACGCAAGCAGTCTAAAAATTTTCGATGCCTGTGATAGTTTGGCCAACGTGGAGGACAAGCCAACGTACTCAGCGAGTCTTTATTTTCCCACTATGATACGCTATACCTGATTCTGACCTTGTTTGCCACGAGTTGTAGGCAACGTAATATTTAAGCGATAGGCCTGTGGTAGTGGCCCTCGCCCGGCGGCGTTCATTTGCGCTGGTGTGTTCCTTGGTTTAACTTTGTGCTTCACGCGGCAGCGGAAGCTGATCTCAAAGGCCATGTGCAAAAACTGGGTGTTTGAAAGCGGCTACGCCAAATTCCGAAACGTTTCCAGCTGCTCACAAGAGAACTGTGCCATTTCAATGAACTAATTTAGTTTTTAATAATTATCTTGATGGTAAGTGGGCCATCATCCGAAGTAAACTTTTGCTAGGCCTATATATGTAGCAAAAAAAGGTGAACGCCAACCATCGATTTCTGGCCAGTTTTATTTCGAATTGAATATTCGGACAACCGGAAGCGATTTCCTGGCCGAATTTGCTTGAAAGGTAAACGAGAGCATAAGTTGATGTTTGTAGCTCTAAGAAATGCGCTATTCGTTATTCATGAATATTTTCTGTGCTTTTCCATTCTTTTTCCTCAACCGAAGCTCTGCCAAACACCCGGCCAGTACAAGCACACATCTACAGAGCGAGATATTTACGTCTCGAACAAAGACAAGATTTTCTCATTCGATACCGAGGATACGCTACGATATAAGGTGAGCGAAGTCATATCGCAAGTAATAAGTGCAATAGCTTGGAATATCAAACACTAGACTCATATCAAAGTAGCCCCGCCGCGGTGGTCTAGTAGCTAAGGTACTCGGCTGCTGACCCGCATGTCGCGGGTTCGAATCCCGGCGAAGGCGGCTGCATTTCCGATGGAGGCGGAAATGGTGTAGGCCCGTGTGCTCAGATTTGGGTGCACGTTAAAGAACCCCAGGTGGTCGAAATTTCCGGAGCCCTCCACTGTGGCGTCTCTCATAATCAAATGGTGCTTTTGGGAGGTTAAACCTCACATATCGATCAATCATATCAAAGTACAGACTTTCCAATTGGTGTGTTTGAGACCATTCTCGAAACCATATCACTCGAGCTACATGCGCAATGACAGTTGCTAGAATGACGGAGGCTCTAACCTTTGAGTTTCTCAAGTCTTAGCAGTTTTTTTTTTTTTCACTTTCCTCGGCTTCAGCGTAGTACCAATAATGTCGTCGTGTGAAATAGCATGACCTGTATAGCGCTACTTGAACAGTGGGTTAAAAAACTTCACTACGTTTACAAGCGCACAAGAAGTTAGACAGTATGCACGTGACGAAGTAGATGTTAGGTCTGTCCTTCCTAACTTCTTTTGTCCTTGTAACTCTGGCGCAGCTTTTTATTCTTGCAACACCAACTAGAACGATACTTCACATTTGGAAGGTTTTCAATAGGAGCCCCGAAAGTTAGGGCCTTGTATTTACTTTGCGTCCGCTAACTTTGGCGCAAACGGTAGCTAAGAGTTCTCGAATACCAAGGTCTGGGGCGTTTAGGACATTGACCTTTTCTAGATCCTAGTGTTGACCGAGAACAGTTGCTTCAGTGAGCTTGGTCATATTTTTTGACGCAAAGCACCCGACGAATGCAAATAATAAACTTCAATGTCCCAGAAAGAGTCGAACTGAAGCATTCTGCGTGGCAGTAATTATACCACAGAGCAACGCCAGGTTTCGGAACTACTTTTCAAATTTGTACCTTTCTTTTTTATTTGCTTTTGCCTGAAATAAACTTCAACTTCAAATAGACGCTAATCTTCGTGAAACGTCAATAGTGGTTGCAGTTCTGCCTACCCAATATTATAAACATTACATATGTACTGCTTTGATACAGCCGTCACGTCAGGTGAACGCCAATTGTGGTTAGGTGCCATGCGCTGAAGTTGATTCATGTAGCAGTGTCTGGAGCCAGCATCTTCGCGATCATCAGCGCTTCATATTAGCTTCTGGTGTTGCTAATGCGCATGTTCCAGCTGACATTGTAGCGTAAATTCAAACAACTGGTTATGTAAACATTTGTAACTCTTCAACAAACGTTTGTGTGTGGAACATTTGTACTCATATTTAGCGTCATTTCAAGACTTGTCGCTCAATAAAAAAAATTGCAACACGGTCCCCTTCCCTCCACATGCTTCGCATAACGTCGATTCCCTAGAACGTGGGATCCACCGAGTTTTTTTTTTTCTTTGATGCCCGCTTGTCCTTCTTTTGGTAGTTGTCATAAATTGTTTCCCATTCATGTAGGCCTTTTCTCAGCTCTGGCAGTGTCGGAGCTCAATGTCTGTGTTTTCAGGTCAGAAATCGGTCTATCATCTATCTCATAAAATGTAATTTCTCGTAATTGGAAAAACAGAAATCGTTTCTTTCATCGATATCTTAGGGATTGAATTATTGATATACCTGTCTTCTTCATCGTGATTATTCCGACAATGAGTTCATGACAAGACATAAAGAATCAGCACGTTCGGGCTCGTTCTTTTCAGTGACAGAACTAAGCATTTCACGAAAGACGTGATGTCAGGATATGCTCAAATCATAGTAATTTTTTCCCAAAGTCACTGCGTGTGAACAGGGTACCGCTTCCTGGAACTTCATCATGTGACGTCATAACGTCACGGATCACTCCGGCAACACGCCGTTCACGTTTTCATGCGTTGTAGAGTCCACGGGCAAAAAAACCAGGAGCTGAAGTGGCTAAGGTGGTTGCTTGAACGAGTTGGTTCATAAGGTTGCTCACCACCACGGAAAGTGTAGCAAGCTTCAGTACAGGAGGAGTAGCTTCTGAGGACGAGACGAGCAATGCGTGCCTCACACAGTGGGTCACTATGTCTTCAATGCAGTATAACTTATTATAATGCCCTTTAGATCTTGTGAATTCACAGAAATTCTGAAGCGTTCATATAACTTCAAATCTAACCTGGTCTCTTCACAGCACACTTGGTTACTTACGTCATAACTTTCACAACACCACATCATCCTTAAAATTACTACTTTATCAGTCATTAGTGCGCCCCAAATTAGAGCATGCTTCAGCAGTGTGGGGCTCACACAACAAAAACGGCTTTTCCTTAGAGGACGTTCAACATAATTAAATTCGATTTACTTATTCTAACTATAACCGCATTTCCAACATAGCTTCAAAGAAAGCTAACCAATGACTTCCATCACTAGCATCTTGGAGTAATATAGCTCATTTAGGTTTATTTCGTAAGTTATACCAACATCCATCTCTTCGAAATTATTTGATTTCACAGCCGCATTACTTATCGGACCGTATGGACCATCACTTCAAAAGACAGAAATCCAATAAGAAACATGGAACCACGTTCTCAGTGACACCGTCACCTTAGATAACAAGCTTTTGGCAAGTCTGTACCTGTCGCTGTCTAACTTGGAAAAACAACGTGTTCTTTTTATTGTTCTTGCTGTTCAAATATTGAATTAGCTAACAATGTATACATGCGAATAATTTCATCTTACTTTGTTTGTTCATGTTAGTACTAGCTAAGCATTTCCTAACTGCACTCTGTGTAGTGCTATTACTTGTCTGTTGTTTAATCGCATTACTGTATTATTTTTCTTGGATGACATTACTACTAAGGCAAACTCATGCTTGCATTACTGAGGCAGGATCCAAGCTTCCCCCTCCTTCTTCTTCTACTTCATTCTAAAAAAAGATCGAAAAAAAAAGGGTGTCTTTTTGTCCCACAACAAAAATCTTCGTAAGGCTTGCGTGCGCCTTCTTTCTTGAAAGCTCGGCGCTGACCACTTTCTTATTGAGAATGCTACGTAACGCCAAGAACACGCATGTCGTTAATGGCCTAAATTTAGCGGGAGCGCGACGATAGCGCTAGGAAGGAACGCAAGATAGACGGCGATTGTTGTGGTGGGACAAAGAGACTCCCTTTTTACTAGGTCTTGTCTTAGAGTGAATTCTCTTGTCATCTTTAACAACGTTATAACGTCTCATAACTATAACCTAACAAAGTCTAACATCAGGCGAAACTGAGTGCATTTTATAAATTAAGCACTGTAAATCACACTTCTGCCCTGAAGTGTGGGAACAAATGTAAGATTCCCTCAATTTCTTTCTTTCGTTCTCTGCATGCTATCCAGCTATGCGATCTGAAGGCCGGCCTTATGAACATTAAGTTTGGGCTCGCTGTATACGACATCGATGTTGACGCTGATATGAACCCATGCGCCGAGGGGAACTACACTGGTCGCTACAACAGGCTGGTGCTACTCCGCAAGCTCATCAACTTCATGAAAGCTTCACCAGTGTGGTGGATTGCAGGGGCATCAAGTAGATGACGCTAAACGGGGATTGCATAGTGCCGTCAGCAACTGCCCACCCAAGAAGCGACATCGTCGCCAGGAAAAGCTTTCATCTGAGACTGAGAAATTTACAAGCTTATCAGTGGATATATGCGCTACTTGGACACAGCATTCTTGTGATATTCTTATTTTGGCCATACGTTTCTCGTGAATATTATATTTTTGATTAATTTGAGAAATATTTACACTCGAGTTCGTTCGCCCAAACGTAGACATACCTTGACGACAGACCTATAGCACCTACTCTTTATTTTTTATGCTTCTATTTTCGCTTTTTTTCATATTTCTTTCCCCTCCTCTTAGGGCAGGGTATCAAGTTTGATGCTAAAATTCTGGTTGACCTTCCTGTCTTTTCTCATTTTATTTTTTTCGATATTATATCGGTATAGTATTTCAGTAAAATGTCCCGGTTTGTACAACAGAAGCTTAGAAAGCGTGTTTTCTGCGAAGTTGTATGGTATGCTATGTTTCGCATCGTTTGCTTGTGTTTTTTGGGTCTTTTAGTATGCGTATGTTGAGCCTGTGTCTATTAAACCACCGCTGAATAAATGTAGTGACGCACGTGGTTTCCTCAATAGATGTAAATAATGAAATAAGAGCTGACATACATTATATGGGTGTAATGTCATTCACGGCAACGATTACGTAGTAAGGCGAATTTTGGTGCTCCTACAAGGGTAAAGAAAATAACATTCACAGCTTAGTGCATTCAGCTTTTGTGTTTTCCAAGCTCATGCAAACGCGACACAGGTAATCTCTAAGAGCTTGGGAAGTTAGTTCAGACAGGATTCGCAAGTCAAAGCTAAATCTAATCGATGTTCCGGCTCTGATTCACCCTTGTAGTAAGGGTTTTAACTTTTACAGTGTAGATGATAATATTCTAAATATGTTACTAATAATCCATACAAAAGTGCCGTAATCATAAACTGATACACACTCTCTTTGTCCCCTGCTTCCTCTTATACTTCGCTCCCTGTACACTGGTACCACTTTTTGCTGCTTAGCATTAGACCCTGGTGAGCGACAGGAAATGAACAAGCTAGACATAACAAGAAAAAGAAAATGCAATGTTTTCAATGAAAATATTGCTTAACTAGACGCTATTTGAAGTCATGTATTAGTGACCAGTAGACTAAAATCGCAACAACTCCGGTTTTGAGGCATGCCAGCAGGGAAGAGGATAGCATAGCCTTGTATAGGAAAGGGGTGGGAAAGAAATTTTTGCTGGTGAGGAGAGAAAAGCCGAGGAGAGATGGCAAGTTATGTCGCAGAAAGAGAAGAAAAGAACCTCAGGCCACGCGAAAAGAAGGAAGTCATGCTGAAAGAGAGAAAAAACGTGGTTGATCCCTTTAATTAGAAATTCGTATAAGACGAAAGTTAAACTGGTCCTCGCAGAGGTGGTTTAGCGTTCATTGCGCATTGATTGGCCACAAGGGCGAGGAAATGAATGCTGCAGAATGGCAATCGGCACGAAACTCGCGGAGCACACCTCAAGTAGAAAGAACGCACGAAATAAGCATGCACAAGAAGAGCACCGACAAACAACTGTCACCCTTTTACTTTGTGTGTGAGCAGTGCGGTCCTTCCGTAAATAGATGATTGATAGATTGATTGATAGATAGACGATTGATGATTCATAGATAGATGATTGATAGATTGATTATTGATAGATTGATGATTGATAGATTGATGATGGATAGATTGATGATAAATAGATTGATGATAGATAGATAGATAGATAGATAGATAGATAGATAGATAGATAGATAGATAGATAGATAGATAGATAGATAGATAGATAGATAAATAGATAGATAGATAGATAGATAAATAGATAGATAGATAGATAGATAGATATATAGATAGATAGATAGATAGATAGATAGATAGATAGATAGATAGATAGATAGATAAATAGATAGATAGATAGATAGATAGATAGATAGATAGATAGATAGATAGATAGATAGATAGATAGATAGATAGATAGATAGATAGATAGATAGATAGATAGATAGATAGATAGATAGATAGATAGATAGATAGATAGATAGATAGATAGATAGATAGATAGATAGATAGATAGATAGATAGATAGATAGATAGATAGATAGATAGATAGATAGATAGATAGATAGATAGATAGATAGATAGATAGATAGATAGATAGATAGATAGATAGATAGATAGGCTCAAAGTTGCGGAAGTTCGCTAAGAAATGCTTCGCATTTAAAATATCAACGTGTTCTTATGATGCCTTAGATATGCGCAATAATTGCCCATTAATTGACAATCGCACTAGTACGAACGCTGAAATTTGAGCAATATTGGTGGGTGCTGTGGATGGGGTTGGCCGTTTGAGGTAGCGTTTGTTGCCGTGTGGGGTGTTGTTACCGCGGACAAACAGACAAATGTACAGACAGACAGGCAGACAGAAAGACCAAAATTTTGGCGCTTAAAGTCCCCAAGAAAGACTATAGTCTTTAATAATAAATAAGAAAACGTTGTGTAGAAGCGAAGCAGCGGGCGCTAACGCTTACACTGGCGGTGACGTTGCCGCTGGCACTCATTGCGGTGTTTCGCAGGAGACGAATCTGTGGAGGCGCAAAGCACGGAGTGATCGACCACTGTTTTCTACTGAAATATGCCCTTTGCTGCTAATGTGCAGTGAGACGCAGAAGACTCCGCTTGGACACAGAGAGCCGCAGTCCACCTTTAGTTAACGCGCGCGCTGCGATTTTTTATTGCTCGGCAACACCGGAGAAACCGTGCCCGGACACTACCTTAGAGGTTAAGATCCAGTGCCTATATAAGCGGGATGGCCAGTGAACAGTTGGGCAGCATGAACAGTCGGTTTTTTTCAATCAGGAAACTCGCTACAGACGCTGTAATGTACCTTGTTGTGGGGCTAGTTGGTACAAATCATTGACACGAGCTCTCTAACGCTGTCACGTTAAAACATTTCAAAAATTTAATTCGAGCGTAGACACACGACACAACCACACACACACACACCCTGGCATCAATCACGCACAGCGCTCCCTTCTAACTGATTTAATCATAGCTTGAAGTTTGCATATACACATGGTGCACATGCGCGCATTAACAGCTTTGAAGGCCAACAAAATACGTTACCAAGACGTACAGCTTAAGAGCCGATAAACTGGAATTCACTTTGCATCTCCTTGCACTGGCGTTGCGAGGCGAGAGTGATGGGGACATGCATCAACACCACCTAGAGGAAGTCAGTCTCGGTGGCGTTGCATGCAGGCGCAATGGCGGAAGAATGCCCATAGGCGAGGGGGAAGCAAGCGAGGGTCAGCAGATGCTGTCGGCGTTGCGAGGCAAGAGCTAGGGGGTAGCATCGGAAAGAAGTTGCGCATGCGTAGTTTGAGTGCGAGCGTCGACGCCATCGCCGTGGAACATAGACCGGAGCACAAGAGGCTTCGAATCTAAAAGCAAAAAAAAAAAGACTACTAACACACGTGACGACCTCGCACACTCGTAGTTTTCAATTTCCGTAACAGTAAACTTACGTTGTAACCAGACGTTGCAATTTGCGTTGCAGCGAAGCAGCGCAATGTGTGAGACGTCATTGCGAAATATACAGTGAGCACCAAACGCGGCCCAATCGTTACATTCGTTGTCGAAAGCATGTGCGGTTGGTTTATCACTTCGAACATCTCACACCGAGTAGGGTGGCGCATTTTCCGACGTAAACCTTCCCACAAGTGATGAACGCTGCAAAACTTACAACCGCCTGGACGTATTGTAATCTTGCCGGACGTCATACGGGCAGGAAGACATATTTCGTCGAGAACGGACACAGCAGCTCGTTTTGAAAGTCAGCTTCCGGATACGCCAACTAGATGCAAAATCATCTGACAAAGAGCGTTATGCCGCGATATGCAAGACAAGGATCATAACGAATGTATTGTCGGACTGTACGTTTGTTCCTATGAAGCAACCGTAACACCTGCAAGAGAGCACCTGCAATCTGTTGGCTTCAGGCTTGACGAAATAGCATTGTTTCTGCATAAGTACGAGCCGAACCACAAAAGGAACGCCAGTGATTTCTCGCTGTGCGTATTGTTACAGGTGTCATCCCCGCGTACCCTGTCGAAGTATGAGAGCCTTGGGAATACTCGCGGTGGTCTCTGTTGTGACTACATCGTGCTGGGCTCCTACCAGCGCGGGTAAGGTTTGCAGTGAAGCTTTCGTCTGACAAGAGTGGCAGCTTGGGCTAAATGGTAGGACATAGCTATAGTTATAGCGCGAGAGCAGAACGACGACAAATAGTCAAGCAGGACCTTCGTGCCCTTCGTGTCCTTCTTGTCTCTTTGTCGTCGTTCTGTTCTCGCGCTATAACTATCGTCATTTCAACTGAGATGTCTTCTAGAGTGGGTTATTTTGGTTTTCACTTCATTATCTTAAGAAACGTCAGATGAAACAACATGTCACGGGAGAAGAAACAAGGTGCCGTAAAACGCGTCAACAAGACATTATTTCGACTAATTTCACACTGGCTGTTGATTACGCCATTATACTTTGTCATTAGAGTAGGCGCCTTTGCAGTAACCAGATAAGTTGCAAGTGTTATGTCAAGTAGGCAGAGTTTACTCACAGCTGCATAGATATTAACACATGAGGCAATTTTCGAGTACTGTTTTACGAATCCAAACCATTTAATGAAGATGCAGCGTTTAAGTGTGTAACTTGTTAGAGGCCCGGTCTATCGTATGCTGTCGTAACTGGTGCTGCTTGGTGTAACGCAGGCAAAATGCGCGTTAAGAAAGAGGATGCAAGTGAGAAATGTTGAGAAAGGCAACACGAGGGAGAAAACTGCCCCCACCTCTCCAAAGGGAATCGTGAGGAAATGCGAAAGCATTGCGTAGCGTCCATAACGGCATTTCGCACGTGAGAACCCAGCGTTAAAAGAATAGCGTTTTCTTTTTTTTTTTCTTACACCGTGCAGCAAATAGCGCCGTTTGTCGCACGTGACGTTTTCCTGTCGCGTGAAACGTGGTATGCTTTTCCAGCTCTAATAGCTAGCGTGCAGGGATAAAATAAGCGCGTGTGCACACAGCTGTTGCTGACAGCTGCCGACGCCAAAGCGAGACATTTTGGGGGCTCCGGTTGCTAGGGACGAGGGCGCCCGCATATGTTGCTATAGGAGAGGGTGGTAGACAGTTCCCGACGGACGCCTGATATAGCCCGACTAAGTAATGCGTTCGCATTTAATAGACAGAGGAGGAAAGATAACGAAATACATAGAGCAAACTGAATGCAAATAATTAAAGACAACGAAAAAAAAACGAAACCAGGAAGGAAAGAAAAAGAAAACCAAAATAAACACATAAGGCTATATTATACTGAGCTCCGCACTCTGAAGTGACGCGAAGCTTCATTAATTTTTTTTCTTTCCGTTGAAAGTGTAACATCTCGTGGCATGTACGACGATGCTCTTCTAAACCATCCCTAAACTTCGGTAAAACAAAGAAAGTACCCTGATTATAGCTGTGATAACTTGTATTGGAAATATTGTCGTAACGCTGAAGCATTATTTTTCCCAGACACTTTGTTTAACCACCGAAGCATATTCTGTTAGCGTTTCTTGGTAATTGTGAAGTGAAGAAACTGTATTCAACAGAACTGCAGCCTGAGATATCTGCTGCCCCGTACATCAGTTGAAGTTGCATGCGTAAAACGCACAAAAGTGGGAGACGTTCGGAGATCGTGCGGTTCACGTGGGCGCCAAAGAAACGAAAATTGTTTTGGTGGCAGTTGGTAAAAAAACGGTGACACTCACGTTGCTCATTTTGCACTCACCGTCGTTTACATTTTTAACAAAGCAAAAAAACAGCATTTCTAAGATCACGATCGAATACTACTTCTATGCCTGCGGTAAGACGACTGCATTATCCAACGAGCACCAGTGCCCTAGTCCCACACAGGCTGGCTCAGTTTTTTTTTTTTTTTGGCCAGTTTAACTACGTCGCTGTCTTTAGGGGTGAAGCTTCGTATGGTGAGACGATGCCCACCGTTTTTCCTCGATGACTATGACGCTGAAGATGATGAAGAATAAGCGCGTTCCAGACCACACATCATTCGGCCGTCGTGGCACAGTACAAGTAAGGTACCCACCATACGTCTTGACGTTGACGCTGATGACGACGATGATCACACACAGCGGCTGTTTTGTGCAGTAGATGACGTCCCGATTTGCTCTACGATGAATTTCGCATAACTGGAAACAACGAACTACCACCAGGGAACGAACCCAGGCCTCGAATTTGCAAACTTCACGCTAGATACGATACCGCAACGCAGTCACAATGAAAGTAAAATGAAATTCGAAACTAAACCTAATGTGCCAATTATGGCCGAGGAACACTTTATGTAACTTTACACCGCTTTGTCGCTCATTTGCATACGTGATTGGTCAATGTCATACGTGATTGGTCAATGGTGATTTACTGTAACACGGAACAATCCCCCTGCTCAGCCCCCTCACCATCCTTCACTTCGTGGATGTGCCGCAATTCTTTTTGCTATTGTTGGCTTCACATCCCATTCCTTGGTACTGTTTGCCTCATCGTGCCATGCCAGTGATGGTCTTTATCACGCAGCACATGGCCTGTCCAGCTACACGTTTTTGTACTTATAGGAACTGGCGCTAGCAATGACCAGCTAATACTGTTTGTCATCTACCAGGTTCTAAAGCTTTACGTATACTCCGTCAGTTTTCAGAGATGTATGCCTGGCATGACCTGATATAGAGTCTTATTGCGGACGTTTTGGTACATACAGATTTTCAGAAAAACTGCGTTAAGACTGGACATATAGAAAAAAGCAAGAAATTGAAAGAAAAATAACAGGTGTATCTATAAGAAAAAGCAAGGAAGCAAATTGGTTAAGGGAATAAACGAGAGTTAAGGGCATGATGGCTGAAATCAAGAATAAATGAACATGGTAATGGACATTGAATAAATGGTTGTGTGTAGGCAGAATTACCGCTCGTGGTTAAGCTCAACTTCTTGAATTCGGAGAGCAGGAAAATTAACGAGGAGTAGACACAAATTTAGGTAGGCAGATGAGATTAAGAAGCTTGCAGGTATAGCGTGGCAGAAGCAAGCACAAGTCCCGGTTGATTGGTCGAACATGGGAGGGGCCTTTACCCAATAGCGGGCATATTCAGGCTGATGATGATGAGAGAAAAGACAAGACAGCACCTGGTCTTCTTGAAAATAATCCTGCATTCAGCCAAGGCATCTTCTAGATGAATGTCAGTTTTTATATATGCTGCATCTTCCTGAAAAGCCAGTTTAAGTGCCTATTGAAGTGTAGGCGTTACGACATCTACACTTCGATGCCTCAAGAGCATTTACACCATGTTTACAAAAGCTAATTATAAGTTAACGTACTTATCTATCGACCCACTCAGACTCTGAACGAACCATGAGTCTGGGGGAGTCTGGCTAAGTAAAGCATGGTTATAGAATGAAATGTTGGGTGAGTTGGTTTGAAGACATTCTTGGTAACATTTCGGCGCGCACATAGTGAGCGGGAAAACGGACGGCGAGGAGACAAACAAGCGCAACTCCACTGTGTGCTCACCGAAATGTTACCCAGAATATATGGTTAGTTTGAGTGAGAGAGTGAGTGAGTCTGGTTGAGGCAAATATTAGAGAGTGCGAGCCCGAGAAAATCTGAGTCGTAGTAAGCCCCTCTACACAAAATGTGTTCGAGCCCACCAGAACGCATCCCACCAGAACACGCCCCATTAGTGTGATGTTCCCGCATCTCTCCTCAATACATCACATCAGGTCGGTGGCTCCACTAGAACACACCACACCAGTGTGGTGTTCCCACCAAAACGCAGCCAACAGGCTCTACCAAAATACATCAGCGTACTCTGGTGGTAACACCAAAACACACCAGAACACACTAAACTCTTTGTTGCGTTTTTCCACTGGGATGATTCTTTCTGTTACGGTTTGTCGACACATAAATATCCATTGATGTCATGGATCTGATCGTTTGTGAAACAAGATATTTTTTTAATTTATTTCAAGGCACAACACACATGCTTCTAACTCTGCGTCTACCACATTAGGTTTACGCATGGGCAGACACATGAGCAGCGGAGCTAGGAAGAGTTGTTAACAAACTGTATGTTGTTCCTAATGAGTAGGCAGAGGCTATTATTTTAATGGTAGCTTAGTGATACCAATAAATTCAAGTTATAATTAGAACGACGAAAACTTAAACTTTTACATTTCCGATTAGGTTCCACATGCTGCGGATGTTCAACTTGCTAATGTTTGCTTCTAATGCCATGCCTCCTTCCCGTGCATGTTTTCTTTTTTCCTTCCGTAGTTACGCCGTACCTACTCATTTTGTTGCGCTGTGCAAATAGGCTGATTCCAAATCACCAACTAGCTCAATCATAAGTCTTCACAAGTACCATGCCCTTATTCTTACTACAATGCAGGCAATTCATAAACCTCTAGCTATGATTTTTGCTTTGATTTACGTTGCACTGCATAGAATTGATACACCTTCTGAAAAAGATACTTTAGCCGTTCCAGGTTACATGGATGATGAGGGTGACAAGAACAGCATGCTATAACTCCATCAGTAGATTGCACTCGTTACTGATTATTATAACTCACTGACAAGTGAATGAGAATGCGATGCAATAGGGGTCAATTATGCTATTGTTTCCTATTATTCAAGGCCATACTCAATCATCTTCAAAGGTTCACTGGTGTAATGTCTTCAACTATAACTTTATTGTCTTTCAGTACTACCGCTAGATAATCCAGTTTGTAATAAAAAGGGTTTTCGATTTTTTAACAGCACTCTGTGGCACTTGTAGCTTTGGGTCGGGTTCGTGATGATATTACGACGAGCTGTTTTTGTACGGTGCTATTCGTGCCGCTTCACTACGTGTCCATAATCTTTTTCAGCGACAACGTTCCCCACGAATGCAACTGTAGCGTCAACAGAGAGTTCATCATCGCAGTCAAATGTGGGTTCCAATTCAACGACAACTGTGGCTAGTGCGACAAGCATGCCGTCGACGACATTCGCTCCAGGAGGTGAGGCGACTACATCTACGACAAGCTCTATTTATGAGTCCAGTAGTACGAGTACAAAAAGTGAATCAAGTAGTCAAAGTGGTGAGTAACGCGCACTGCTTGCCCGTTGTGTTCACGATTGCTTAGAAACAATTTAGATGTCCTATCCTCAGTTGTGCGGAAGCAGTACTATGATGCTAGCTGGGCTAACATCCTCTGATAACAACTGCGTGGAGATTGTAGAGCTTTGATAAACTTTGATGTTTTTTTTTGCGTAAACTTGTGGAGTTTGAATGCACACGTTGTCTGCTAGGGGTTGACAGTCTTCCAGCTTCACTGCGCAGGAACGCAGAGAACGCAGAGGGTTGACATGTCTTACACTTACGCGATATAGCCATGTGACAGATAACGAATGCGAAAGCGGAAGCGGAAGCGAGCGCCGCACGAGACCAGAGTAGCGGAAGAAGGAGAGGAGGGTGCGATATGAGCTTCGTTGAGCGCAAGACCTCAGCGCAGCAAACCCTTCGATGCGGCCGACACCTGTGATGCGAGCGCCGCCTTGAGGGTGGAGGGAGTAGCAAAAAACATCGCGCGGGTGCAGCGAGCGACGGCATCACTTTTCCCACTCCCAACTGAAGCCAGGGGTGTTCTACTGGCCGTGTATTGTTCTACGTGTGTCTGCACTCCAAATCCCGTCTCACAATCGTTATTCGTTGCAAAGCTACAGGCAGTACTATCTAAAAATAACCATCTACTCTTGTTCAGAGACTGAAGCCCCGCCATATTCTGCCTCTGAACGTTTCTAATACTACAAGTCACGCTTTTCTGCGTCTTCCTATCGCACGCGTTGCTACAAACATTGGTGTGCAGCCACACGAAGCACAATGAAGTGACATGTGTCGTAAAGCACTATTCTGAATCATATCATATGCTCCTTTAGGTACCATTTTAGCAGCGACTGTTAGGCCTAGGTACAACTTGCCAGAGCTCAACAAACTCTTTTAAACAATATTCACTATGCGACACAGAACTGGCCTCGTGTGCTTCCCCGTACAAGACCTTTGTTTTTGCGAATGAATTCGGGCACAAAGCTTCGACGGCTTCTTTTCGGGCGAAACCACTGAAACATCATGCCGATTAGCAGCCTCGTTTTCAAATTGTGAGAAGACTTGCGTATCTAAGGCCGAATCAGTGGTCACATTTTGTGCTTTGTCTCGGGCTACCTGCTGCGTCTTATGAAGTTATGGAGCAAAGATTCGAACACTGGTCCATACCACTGAACAGAAGCCGGCTGTCACTACCCAAGAAATATTTAGCTAGAAACTGTCGTCCATAATATGCTCGCATACCTCATAACGCAGGCCAAAGTTAGTCAAGCTCCTTTCACAGTTTTTCAGTTGGCAGAGTTCTAAGGCAGATAGATGGTCCTGACGGGCACAGGGTCTATACATTCAGCAGAATTTTGTAAAGCTCAAAACAAATTAACGTCCAAAAATGCTAATGATTGCCTTGACATAGCTCGCGCGAGAAAGTCGGGCTTTTAGTGGGTTCACTAAAGACTGATACAACATGGTTAACATTGTCACAGAAGGTCCAAGAGTTAGAAACTTCTAGAAATTTATTTAAATTGTCAACATAACTACAAACTTATGTAGAAAAATTCGAGTCGAGGTTTCTAACAAGTGTCTGGTCAGTACATGAGAGAAAGATGTTCTGTAGGATCGAAACTACACACTAACCAATGGAAATATATTTGCATAGTGTAGGGTGCCAGTAATTATTAGAAAGAATTGTGCTACTTCGGCTAACGTAGGCTAAGTCAAAAGACTGACGGTGCAAATTAGCGCCAATATTGCTATGAATACATTTTGTAACATAGTAAAAAGTTCAGTGTAAGCCACAAAACGAGTCCTCTACAGTGATAGCAAAGGCATAACTAATATGAAGTTTTCTAGTTTTTTTTCTTCCTCCTTCCCAGTTGACTCACAAGTATTTTGTTCAGTTATGCACCAACTGACCCATCTTTATGCTCTGCTAAAGGTCTTTTATTGTGTGTGAAACTCCCCAGAGCATACCGCAAGTGCGAGGGTATGAAGGGTGTTTTAATTACCCGCGCTGGATTATGAACTCCTGCATTGAGTGCAGATGATCATTCTTCTTAGGAAGCACAGCAACCGAAGCCAGCACTGCAAGTACCGAGACGACGACTAGCCCCGAGGAGACCACGCCCACGGTGATCCCATCTTCGAACAATGTCAGCTCACCCGACACCACAACGAGACTAGCTTCAGACGATGCCTGCATCGAGGCAACGATCCCAAACGTTATGAACATTGGAGAGGTAAAACGATTCTTTTTACTTCGTCTTCGCTGGTATCAACAACTTTTTGGCCTTCCACTTCTTTGTTCTTCTTTGTTTTGGGCCTTCCACTTCTTTGTTCGCGTAGGAAAGTGTCTCGTCTTGTTCTTTTTTATGAAATTTACCACAATCCACAACTAAAACAAGACCTCCTTTCCAAACCACACTACATGTCATATAGATGTGGCCATCCCCACAAAGTACACATTTTTTTTTTGACATACCAAGTTCTTTCACGATTCCTTTATTCCCACTACCTCGAACGAATGGAACCATCTACCCTCCTCTGTTGCCGAATTGACCAATGTCACTGCTTTTAAGACTGCTGTTGAATGCGATGTTTACTCTTAGCAACATTTTTCTTTGTTCACTCTTATTCTTCTTATTACTACGTATACTATTACCCACTCCCTTCTGTAACGGCTTCGGGCCCTGAAGGTACTGAAATAAATAAATAAATAAATAAATAAATAAATAAATATCAAGCAAAGCATATATATATATCAGGATTTGCATAGTCCATTAGGCTGCCGCTTCTTAAAAATATAATCTATTGTTAATATTATTGCTGACGAAACACCTTGATTTTTACTTTAACGGGTTAGTACGTACGGTGTCGTAGTTCAATAAAATTTCAGCTGTTAATGCCGTAGTTTACTCGCAAAATATCAATTGATGACAGGTCTCTTTTCCTCCATTTTTATATAACTTTGCGATAATATAACTGCAGTACTAAGACAATTTTTCGTAGTTTATGAGAAATAAATTATATAAACATAGGAAAATACACGTCATCATTAGTTTACACAGAAGCGTTCTTTTTAGGGGAGTTTTGTGCATGTTTGTATTCGAATTTATATGTGTGCTTGCACATACACACGCAGAATTGGTCAACGTTTGGGTGGCTTGGAGGCCCAATCCTGCCCTCTGGCTACGCCGGCGCATAGTCTTAAGTTCGTGCTAGAGATAATTGGGGCACTTTAGCGTGAGCTTATAACTGAGCCAGAGCACTTTGCGACGGCCCGACCAAATGGAAGTTGCTGACTGTTGCGTGGTGTACGTAAAGCTAGTCCTTGTATTTTGCGCATTTGCCTAATTCAGCAAGTTGAATTAACTAAGTTATGAAACAACAAAGCCTCGAAAAACATGCAAGGGAAAGTTTGTAGATCAGTTTGCAAAACTATCGATTAGACAGTTTTTGACTTTTCATCTATGAAGTACAAGCGTTTTTTTGCGTACTACAAATATCCGCGAAATGAAAAAAAAATATCGTGTTGCATGCCCATTTGCGCGCCGTAACGTCCCGCGTGAAAAATGCCACATAAATTATCCATGTTTGCTGCCTCGACAGGGCTGCGTGATGACGTACATTTTGCTAGCGGCAGCACAAGCGATAACCATGTTCTTATCATTGTCACGATTGATTGATTGATATGCGGGGTTTAACGTCCCAAAACCACCATATGATTATGAGAGACGCCGTAGTAGAGGGCTCCGGAAATTTCGACAAACTGGGGTTCTTCAACGTGCGCTCAAATCTGAGCATACGGGCCTACAGCATTTCCGCCTCCAGCGGTAATGCAAATGCCGCAGCCGGGATTTGATCCCGCAACCTACGGGTCAGCAGCCGAGTACCCTAGGCACTAGACCACCGCGGTGGGGCTCATTGTCATGAACCAGCCACGAAGTAATCATATCTTCGGTGCGCGTAAGGTTAGTGAGCACTGCAGTCACGGCTGCCATAGGCGAACAAGCAAGGATGACAGGTGGCAGTTTTTTTTTCTTTGTGTCTGTTTGACGGACATCCGTAGTAAGCAGATTTTCGGAATTCTCACTTCAACCACAGACGTTCGCAAAGTCTGGCATCTTAGAGAACTTATTGTTGAGTGAGCTGATGCATGTACGACTGTTGGTCAGGCTGGATGAGATTAAGGCAAACTGAGGAATACTTCTGAGTGCTATTTCTGTCTCTATGTTTTTGCCTATTCTCGGCGCGACATGGTCTACAAGTAGGCCATCTAGCAGACGCCTCCGTCGAGATTCAATTCGGCAACCTCCACGCCAACACTAAAGTGACATGGTATCGCCCCCTGATTAATATGCACATGCGCGATTCTGTGCTCTCATGTGAGAAATATTTCCAGTTAACTGCCGTGTCAAATTCTTTCATTTTATTCCTTCTGTTTTCTGCTAGCTTATACAATCTTCAATATGCTACACCGACTGGTTGTTGCACAAGCTGGTTGGAGCTTGTTAGAGTTAACCATGTGGCCGTTCTCAGGCTTTCATGGACAGCGTTACCTCCCTTGACCGTGGCACGTGGTTTGCTTTTAAAAAACGTGGCCGATCCCCCTATCTACACTAAAGTGCAACCTGTCTTAACGGAGACACTTGAGTGTTTATTGTGCATTGTTTAAGCAAGAGTAACAGATTGCAGAGTCACGTGATGAACGGCGAGAAGCTCAAAACTCACAGCGCGCACCTCAAGCAGAAAGCAAGCGAAAAATCAGCATACGCAAGACAAGCGCGGACTAATAACTGTCACAGTTCGGCTTTTAAAGACCGTTTTTCAAACAGGAAGGCGCACGAACGAGCGTAGACGTATTCACGGGACAAGCGTGAACAACTGTCACAATTCTTACTTCGTGGTGTGTCTGCAGCGTTCTCCTTTCGTAAATGTGATCACTGCACCGAGCGAAGTGACCATCGTTCTTTCCCGAATTACGAGTCTGATGAGCACGAGCGCAGGATAGACCAAGCTCCGTGAAGGCGACAGCCTTTAGAGCGCGCCCGAAGCGGAGCCGTCGCGCCATCTCGTGGCTAATGAATGCGCGGCAAAGTTTCGGACCTATGAGGTCCACCAAATGGTATATATGGTGTATACAAATGGCCTGCTATTGGAATGCTCGCCAAGGTATGCTCTGTGGCGTAGTTGTTAGCGCCGCGCGCTGCTAATCAACAGGTTGCTGGTTCTACGCCACGCGCCTCTCGTTTCTTTGCAATCTGTTAGTATATATTTCATAACGTCATATCCGTGACAAAAATACGGCAGCGGAGCCGTGGTGGACCCCGGCATAAAACACTTTAGTGTTGAAAAAAATTACACCATCTTCGACTAAATGAAACCATGAGTAGCCTGTGAAGTAGCGCATCGGTCAACTTGAAGTTCTCTTAGTAATGGGCACCTTGCTCGATGTTAACGTTTCTTTCCGATTGGAGAACATTATGAACTCACTGTAGTTCCTTTTCCCTTTTTACTCGTCTCGAACTCTTGTTGGAGAACGTCTCGCGGTACATCGCCACGACACGCGGGAACACGTGGGGTCATCCTACGTCTGCAGAATATCTTTCCCCGACGCCATCACGCGACATCTGAGGGAGGATGTGTAAGGGGGAGAGGCCGCAGTCTCTTTCCCAGCCCTCTAATACAGGCCGGAACGCGCCAGCTCGCGAACGTGTTCTGGCAGTGCTCTTGGGACAGATGTCGCGCATACGCAATAAGGGTGGTTACGCACACAACATTGAACTGCGTCATAAGCTGCTTCGCATCTAAGGGCGTGTTCCAATACCCACCGTAGACGGCTACATAGACAGCTAAATGGACGGCGGCCATCTAAAGTCCCACTCACATACTTACGTAGCCCGTAAAATAGACTTCGCGAAAACAGCATCGCAGACAAATACGATGCAGACTACTTTGCTGTCTAAGCAATATGGTGACTCGGCCAATTGCTCTGATAGCTAGGATCTCACCGGAACAGTCGTCTGCACACAAGCAGACGCTTCACCAGACACTCAATGCGAGTAACGTGCGATTTCTCTTCGATTTTAACACGAATGTATCTAAAAACATAGGTTACGTTTGTTTATCGTAGCTTTCGTTTCTCGACGCGAGGTGGCGTCTCGTCGCGTAGAAGCTGTCCAGGCGTGTTCCATTTCTCGTACAACATGGGCGCGATGTTGTCTTCTAAGTTGCCAGCGCAGGTTGCCTACGATGCGATCAAAGAATTAGAACACAACCTAAAACATGTGGCGATTTCGCAGCGATGCGACCCACTTGCTTCTACGCCACACTCATATTTTTTGCTTGACAGCCGGTTGATGTTATTGATAAGGACGCCATTGCACATCCTGCGACAAATACCTCCTGGTTCTATCAATTTTCTTTCATCACTGTAGGTATTGCACAAAAGCTGAAAACACATGCATTCGTAAACTTCAACAACTTGACAACAGCCACCAGAGCTTAGTTTACGCATTAAATATACAGCACAGTGTTTTCACCAAGGCTTGACAGTTGAAGAGCCCCAACACCGCTCCGAGTTTAAATAAGAGACATTGGTTTCTTCCTCGCCTACGCTATTTTTAAAAATGATAGTCTTTTGGAGGGTACTTCAACGAAAAAAATTTTAGTCTGTCTGTAAACGGCACCAAACGATACCCCTAACGGGCAATCCCATCCGCAGTGCCCACCAATATTGCTCAAGCTTCAGCATTCATAATTGTGTGATTGTCAATTAAAACGCAATTATCGTGCATATATGAGGCACCACAACAACACGTCAATATTTTGTATGTTTCTCTTTATACTAGAGAAGACGTACATAAGTCATTCTAGGGACCTTAGCGTTCATCACGCTGCGCTGACAATACAACGCGATGCTCAAAAAGGCAAGTGTATCGAACGTTTTGCTAAGACGACACGGTGGTGCCACCTGCCCGTCGCATTGCGTTCTACTACTTATCGCCTCCGAGACAGGCGCGCATCTCTCCGCGCGGGCGCTCGTGTCTAACGTACCTCCATGCGCTCGTTCACCTTGGCTGCACAGACTCTCTAACGCAGCGCTTCCAGAATACAATTCACCAATTTTATCGCGCAGAACATCGAATAAACGTTTTTTTCACTCTCTCCGCACGCAAGACTATCGTCTTTCGATGGCATTTGCAGTGAAACATACAGACACGGGGTCAAGACAGGTGGACAATGTCGGCAATAAGCGTTGACCCTACAGGTTTTCACGATTTTTGAATTGCCAATTTTGATTTCTGCTTACTCTGTCGAAAACGCACAAGACGAAATGAAATCAATTTGTCGCGTGCAATGGCTATGCGAACAAAGACTGAACGGTCGCGCGAGTGCATGAGAAATGGGGGTAAGAGAAAAAAAATTGCACCATTTCTCGCAATGCGGAACCATGAGTAGCATGCAAAACAGGGCAGTGAGTCGACCTAAATGTTTCGTTCATCACGGGCAACTTGCCCGACGTTAACGCCTCCATGCAAGTGGAGCACAATTCGCTGTAGTTTCTGTTGCTGCTGCTCGTCCCGAACTCTTGTTCAAGTATGGCACGCGTGCGCACGTGCGTTTATCGCTCGTTGCCAGAATGTCGTTCCCTGATAAATAAACTAAGGAAAAATAGAAAGAAAACGGAAATACGCAAAAAAAAGACAGAAATAAAAGAAAAAAAAGAAAAAAAGAGAGATAAAACTGGAGAAAAATAAAGAAGGCTGTACAGCTCTGCGCTTTTTCGATTGATTGATATGTGGGGTTTAACGTCCCAAAACCACTATATGATTATGAGAGACGCCGTAGTGGAGGGCTCCGGAAATTTCGACCACCTGGGGTTCTTTAACGTGCACCCAAATCAAACTGCGCTTTTTCGAGCCGGGGCACCCTGTCGTGCGAAGTGGCCTTAACTTCAATATTTCGTAGGTTTTTTTTTGTTGTTGTTGAGCCGCAAAAGGAGGATTGGTTAGCACATTACTTAGAATATATTAGTTAGACTGCCTGTACCGATCATAGCTAATAGCCCCACGCCGCCGTGGTCTAGTGGCTAAGGTACTCGGCTGCTGACCCGCTGGTCACGGGATTGAATTTCGCCTGCGGCGGCTGCGTTTCCGATGGAGGCGGAAATGCTGTAGGCCCGTGTGCTCAGATTTTGGGTGCACATTAAAGAACCCCAGTTGGTCGAAATTTCCGGAGCCCTAAGCTACGGCATCTCTCATAATCATATGTTGGTTTTGGAACGTTAAACCCCACATATCTATCAATCAATCGAACATAGCTAATGAAATGTTGTCAACTAACGCTATTGGTGACTTGACTGGTCTGATATGCCGGGAACTAAGTGTAGTGCGCTTTCGTCGCGCAATGCGGTTCCCTTTTTTAAACACCTTTCCTCATGATAACCAAGACAACCTCCGAATAAATGTCGTGGTAACCCTGTGCTGTTATTAAAGAAAGCCCAAGGAGTATTTTCCTAGCAATGCTAGAGACAAAACAATGATATTTTCCTACTCAAGGGAAATATGCCGGATCTGTCCATACATTCGTCTATACATCTACAGAAATCTCAGTTATTCTTTGAAACGTGCAAACATTTGTGTTACGTCATGCGAAATACCTCTCAACCTAACGGCGCATGGCATCCTGTTATTGTTTTACTGACAGGTGTGTTTACCCAATCAGTTGAAATAGTCTCAGTCTCCGATTGGAAAGATCTAATCGAATAAATAGCTGAATTCATCATTTGTCTTAAACGTCAATTTGCAGACAATCAGAATAAGAACAACGTTTACTTGTTTTACTTGTTTACAGTGCCTTGGAGAAGATCTCGATTTGTGCTCTGGAGAAAAGGTGAGTGATATTTAACACGACAGCTTTAAAGAGCTGGTTTCGCAGAAGTGTTGGGTGACGGTGGTGATAGTTGTGAGCGAAAAAGCATTCTCGTCTCTAACCAAAGAAGCTAGAAACACGCAAAGTAAATAAATAATAAAATATTTTTGGTCCAAGGGAACATTAAAGCCAGGATATCCCCGTGGCGAGCAGGCGCTCTACCATATAGCGACAATATCTGCTAAAACTTCGATGAAAAAGAAACGCTATAGAAATGTCATGTAGAGGATGCAGTCTGCTTAGCGCATCGTAAATTGCGTGGCAGAATCGCGACACTGTAAAAACATACTTGGAGTTCAAGGCGCGAAGAGGACATGGACGAAGAAATACAACAAACAAGCATGGAGTGCCAGTGTGTATTGTCTTTCTTCATCCGTGTCGTACTCACGCCTTAAACTTCAAGTATTTCAAACCAACAAGCCCAATCTGCCATTCTTATATGTCAAAACATGCGACTTCAGCAAAAGTGGGTGTTGTGCAGGCTTACTCATTAAGAAGCGCCCAGGCATTTTTATTCATAATGAGCAGTAGGGTCACCAACAATGTCAACAGTTGCGTAGGTTCGCGTGTTGTCCTAAGGACGCGTCATCATCATCATCATCAGCAGCAGCAGCAGCAGCAGCAGCAGCCTGCCTATGTCCACTGCAGGACAAAGGCCCCTCCCATGTTCCGCCAGTCAACTCGGTCGTTTACTTGCTGCTGCCATTTTATACCCTCCAACTTCTTAATATCATCTGCCCATCTAACTTTCTGTCTCTCCCTAATCCGCTTGCCTTCTCTCGAAATCCAGTTAATTACCCTTATTGACCAGTGGTTATCCTGTATATGTGCTACATGCCCGGCCCATGTCCATTTCCTCTTCTTGATTCCAACTATGATATCCTTAACCACGGTTTGTTCCCTGATCCATTCTGCTCTATTCTCTTCTGCTAAGGTTACACCTACCATTTTCCTTTCCATTGCTCGCTGCGTCGTCCTCAATTTAAGCTGAACCTTTTTTGTAGGTCTCCAAATCTCTGCACCATAGCTACGGACGCGTAGCGTGCCCTTATTCACTGATTCACAAAAGGAATAACTATGACGTAGTGTACACTTGGTAACTGCACTTGCAATAGGTATTCATTGATACCTTGAAACGGCCCATGTTACACGCCCATTCGTTCGCTTCCTTACGTCATTGTTGGGGAATGCAGCGTGAACCAAAACAGGTTGGCAGTTCAGACGGTGACGTGCACGAGGCCCAATCATGCTATCGGTATCCATTTTCGAAGGCGGAGCTCAAGTGTCCTCCGATTTGATTGCGTCAAATAATTCACTCAGAAGTTACCTTCATGCAAAGAAATCGATTAGCTTAATAAGGTGGGTTATGAAGACCTAATACTGCTTCTGGTGAAATTTTATCTTCAACGGCAAATACAAAGAAAATAATCAGTTTGCAATAAAAACTTATCAAAGGTGTAGAAAATGCAGAGAAACCTGGTCCAGAAAGTAATGTTCAACAGAAATAAAGCTTAGTATTTTCAGTTCTCAGCGATCTAATGCAGAAAAAGAAACTAAGTTCTTCGCATTACATGTATCATCTAAACTGCGGTCGTAATAGTTGGGATTTAAACCTTTCTCATCGAACTGAGCAGCGCAATAGCTTATCCCCTATTTTATCCTTTTGGGCACTTGATGCACACTGTTGCATGAAGCCTCATTTGTAGTATTTCGTTATATTTTTAACAGCAGGTATTACTTTATTTTGCTTTCCAGATAGCTGGGCAAGCTTTCATGTCACTTGTGAGGGTAAGTAGGCACTTGCCTTTAGAAAAAAAAAACTAGCTGATTTTCATCTCGTAAATCTTTGTCTTAAAATACTCATTGACATCGCTCAAATTTGCATAATTGAATACCACGCCTTTTCACACAAATTTTTGCTAAATTCCATCGCTTGAGCCCCTACAATATAGGAAAAAGATATCATGGCGTTGTCGTTTCTGATAGCGCTGCGATAAACTGTTTTTGGCAGGAAGTGTGAGGGGGAGGGGGTCAACTTCACTTTATTTACAATCATGCGTGAGTTGTAATAAGCGCGTGCATACGTACAAACACTAAAATTAAAGAAAAAACTTCGGGGTGGGGTTCGAGAAAGGATGTGATGCTACGGCTACGCCAGTGCACACATCGTTATTCGAAAACACCATGTTTTTTAGCGAAAGAAAAAAAAGAACACTAGAGTGTGACGCAAGCGGGACCGCTCCAAGGCACTGCACTGTGAGCTTGTATACAGCAGTAAGGACAAGAAATAACAATTAGCGGAACGGTTACAAAACTGCATGCAAACTAAATCTAAAAGTAACGACAGAAAAAAAAGTAAACTCAAATAAGAAAAGCACATACGAAACATCAAGTTTTCACATAGAGAACGTATTAATGCGAATAATAAGTTGTTGTAATAGCACTATACAGGATTATTTTACATAACAATGCCAGCTAATTACCGCTTACAAAGCTGCTTTGATCTTTGTATTCTATTTTAATTCATCGTAAGAAGCGGAAAGCAAGGCATCTACTTCACAAATGCGTGGTAGTGTAGGAGACACTAAGGTTCGAATGTATTTGTCCTTGGTGAACAGTACATAAATGAGTAATCATGTAATCATGTTTGTATAAAAATTATCTTTCACCCAGTTAGGCGAACGAGCTGGCATGCGGTATTGCTTTTAGTGCCATTATACTCACACCCTTGCAGACCTGTTGGCAAGCTATTTGGTGCTCTCGCAGCCAAAAGGACTAGACAAAAAGAACAAAAAGTTCATAAAAGCAGAAGCAGACGCACAGCCATGGTGTAGAAACGAAAGCTGTTGTCTTTGCAGATAATCATACTCGTTGTTCGTCCATAAATTCGGAGTCGATTAGGCAACGACCCATACGCTTTGTCACAATAAAGTATTGTCTAGATATTACTCCTCAAAACTTGCTTTCGGTGTAATTTAGACACCATAGTCATAAATGTACCCGATAGATCCAGAATTCACCTTTAAATTGCATGGATAATCACATACCCTAAGCTTAAAATGAAGAAAGTTTTTACCAAATGCATCCCTTCAGCAATGTACCCCTTGTTTACGGTTTTGCAGTGCACGGCGAAGGTGACCTTTGAAAATATGTCTCCTATCAACTCTTTGATTGCCTTACGGGATGTATTCACGACCATCATCTACAGGGTCAGTCCCAGAGGTAAGCTACTCGCCAATTCCTCAACATTGCGTTTCACGGTGAAGTACGATCGATTAAACCCTATAGAGCCACGCAGTGCTTCTAGCTCCTCTGGAAAAAGACCTTCCACAGGCGTCGCGTTGGAACAACCCCTTTTGTGGTTGCAACGTTGGCTATGAGCCTTTTTAATAATTTAACATAATCACGTATGTAGGCCTATCACTTAACAAACTATTGTCCAGTTTTGGTAGAATGCGCAGAAGACCGCTACTTATAATATTTATGTATTCTTATTTATTTTTACATATTGCAGCCCAACTAAAGCTATCACAAGAGTGTTTTTCAAAAAGGACTGAAGGCAATGAAACACTGGAAGAAAAAGAAATAAAACCATTATGCAACTTTGAAAAAGCATAGTGTGAATCAATATGTTTATGCATGCGAAAACTTTGTAAAGGCAGTGATTTCTCGGTACCGGGAAATCAAATCCACTTTTAAATGGTGTGTGCAAAGAAATTGTAATTAAGTAGGCTAGTACTTGGTTGTACTAGTGTCAGCTTCAGTTTAAGGTCATTCCGCGCTGATTTTCGTTTATGGGGAGACAAAATTTCGAGATATGGTGGTGGTGAGAACATTTATTAAAATAAAAGTAGCGTAGGGCTTTAAAGACAACATGCAGCAATGTGCACATTATCGCACCGTAGCCTACACTTCGTTGTTATGAAGCTGATTTATCTGTTCTACGTGCGTGCTGACATTATGTCGCACCACGCGCTGCCTGTTACACGCCAGTCTGGTCGGTGCACCTGGTAAGTTTACGATGTACTCACGACTACTTGATTTGCCTGAAACGACACTGCTCTTCTTAACGCCAGGCTCAATATCTTAAAAAATTCACATGAAAGTCTTGCCCAGAATGTGTGTTAGCTGGTGGATTTTTTTTTTTAGTGCCGATTTCAAAAAACAATCTCTGTATGCCTGAGAAAGCTGATTTTCCTGCTAAAAATAGAGAAACAGTATCGAATATAGTTATTCCGGCGCATTTATTTCATAGGTTTAGTCTGAGTGTACTCATTTTCTTACTTTGGATTAACTGTATATTGATTTCATAAATATTTCCGCAGTTAGGTACGTTCACACTTTTGCGCGATTCTGTCCACGCTTAATCAATTAGTGGTCGTATTTCTGCTTTTCAGGGGCAGCCATATTACAGAATATGAACTTCAAGCCAGACGGCAGTGATCTCAACAATAACATATGCAAAAAACCGATCAAGCTTGGCTTTCCCAACAGCATGGGAAAGGTGCGTTAAGGTTCACCACCGTTAAAAGCATTGTTTTCCAAGACAGTCTCCTTGCACTGCACTAGAAGGGGGCAGTGAAGTGAACGACGCGGCCGCGCCGCATCTCCGCTGATACTTCGGCGGGTGACGGTAGAGGCGGCGCTGTAGTCGCTTTGTACTGAAAATGTCAAGGGCATCGGCATTCGGAGCGTGACCATCGTAGCCAGCAAAAGCATGCAGCGACTCGTTTTTATCGCGTTTAATGCAGTGCTGAGCATTTGTCGGTGTGAGCGCACCTGCCTAGCACCATGGTGCACGAAATGAATATGCAGGCGTGCCGAAATAACGTCATGAAATTCCATGTTTCAAGAGGCTGCTGGCCTACACAGACACATAAAAAGAAAACGACGTACAAACAAATTTTCATGGATCCGCCCAGCCGATCACCTAATGTTATGCGGCATGAAAGGAGCGCTCTGAGCTGCGGTGAATCATGGGTTTCTACTGGAGAACTACAATGAGCGGGGAAGTATCAAAACCACAAAGAAAACGTAGACCTGCTTTGAGTCTCTACAATATCCACAGCACTGTTTCTCATTCGACTCAGCATGCGCTCTATTGCTTCATGAGAACACCGTGTACAAGTAATTTTGTCACATTTATATTGGTGATGACTCAACTTTATTGTGCCAGTTTTGCGGAGGATCATAATGCTATCTAAAAGACTTATCCCAATAGCTCTAATCATGTGCTTTCGTGCCTACTGTGCATCGCTTATACAATCTTCAAGTGCTTATCATGCCAGGAGGTGAGTCAGTGAGTGAGTCGACAAAACGAATTTACATCGGAGTGAGAAACTCTTGGGATAGAGGTTATCTTAAGCATATTGAAAAGCGTGGTTCTATAGACGGTTTGTCTGTTATCCTGCCTGAATATTCACTATAACCAGTTCTGATTTAATATGGACGGCTCATATTCTGCTGCTTTCGAAACCTCCTGTAGGCGGGATGCTATTGAAAGACAGCAAACGCCTGTTTATGACACTGGTTTGTATTATCAGTGTAGTTGTTTTGTTTATTGGCTATTGTAATGCCAAGGAAAGTATAGGGAAGTTATTAGACCGAACTGTAATGTAAATGTCAAGAAAAAAAGTGGGTGAACAAATAACTTGCCGTGGGCAGGAACCGAACCTGCAACCTTCGAATAACGTGTTCGATGCTCTACCACTGAGCTGCCACGGCCATCCTCCCAGCCACTTTATTGGGTATATATGTGAATTTAAACGTGGGAGGGTCAGTCAGCGCCATCTGTTGCCATGACGACGAGTGTGGAACACTTCTTATTAGCCTGTTTGGCGTCACGCGTAGCACATGAGCTTATTCCGAGCTAAAAGCTGACCAATTATTATTATTATTATTATTATTATTATTATTATTATTATTATTATTATTATTATTATTATTATTATTATTATTATTATTATTATTATTATTATTATTATTATTATTATTATTATTATTATTTTGAACCCAAATGTACTGTTTGAGAGGGGCTGGCTTAGGTGTATAACTAATTCTGCTCCTCCTTTGCAGTGTTTAGGGGAGATGTACAAACTCTGCAATGAAGGAGATATGGTTGACGTAAGTACATTATTTTGAATTACCCATAAGAAGGCGTCAAAGACGAGTTCAAAATAGTTTCTGCAAGTCTATACGACACTTCCGATCACGCGATACAATTACGTCTGCTCAACTCAAATATCTCCAAAAAAATAAGCCAAGTGTTTGATTTCCTGTACGTAGTGCGCTGCGTAACCAAACAGGAATAAACTGAGCATGATACGATTGCGATGGAAAAACTGGGAGGAAATTTATTATAAGAAAATTTGAAAGGTGGCAAGGCCTTGATAGAAAAGACAGCAGCAATAACAGTCAATTCAGTTTAATTAATTTATTATTCACTAGAAGATATCTACATCGGTTTTGTTATAAAGGCAGAGCCCCGTAACACGCTGAGGAGTTGTGAAGGGGTCCCTTATGTTGTATACAGTTATACAAACACTAGAGCGCACAAGAAATTAGTATGATGGTGATAGAATGGAGTAGAATTCAAACAAGTGAAGAGAGCATGAACCAATGTTGGTTAACCTTATACCAGGTAAACAACTGGCCTTCTGTTAGGTCTGTTGGTAGTGTGTTCCAAAGACGTAATGCGGTATGTGTGAATGCAAATGATCCATAATTCGTGCGAGACTTTGGAATGGTTAATGTACTTGACGTAACTGATCGTATCGGGTATGGGATGTTTGGTAGCTAATTCTCAAAGAACACAGTATAATTATATGCATAATTTTAAACAGCAATACGAGAACATAGTAATCAATGCAGTGTTTCAAAGGAAGAATGGTCACAAGAAGCGTTCACAGGAAGAGCGATTTGCAGTGGCAAGATAAGAAAGATTGTCCCCATGACTGTGACACTGAAATTTCGTTTTAAAAATGCAGGTTTCCGAAAGACAGGTTTCCGAAAGACATCTATCTATCTATCTATCTATCTATCTATCTATCTATCTATCTATCTATCTATCTATCTATTTATCTATCTATCTATTTATCTATCTATCTGTCTATCTATACTCATAAGAAATGAGTGCGCATGCCCAAATAAAAAGATACTGTGGACAAGAAAGTGGTGCTGGCTTTTTCTTTGTATGCAGCTCATGACCACATTAGAAAAGGAAATTTGACATCCACCAGCTTGTAGGGCGATGCCACTAGAAAATCCAAACAGATTTCCTAACTATGAAGGTTCTTAGTTGCCGAAAAATCCGTCCTTGTCTGAGGTTTGAACTCGGGATGGAAGCCTTTTCAGGGTGGTCCCTCTACCACTTGAGGTAACCAGAGGAATAGCGCGTGGGTGCATTCTCAGATAACTGCTACACTGAGGTATGGCATTGTGGTAAACTTACATAAGAAACTATGGGTATTCAAGAAGGTACAGTTGTGAATTCGAAAATGTTGGGGCTTTTTCTAGTTTCATGCTTACGTGACTTTACGTTATCAATTACGTGCACGGCAACATTCGATCTCTTTGTAAATAAAATTGTTGTATGCAGGTTTCGTACGCAACATCATTCGTTGCTGCCGTAACGGTGAGTATCGATCTTTCAGTAATCACAGCGGTAATATTATAGGAACACTTTTTAATTACGCACTACTGCTGCAAGCTATAGGTATATCAAGGTTTGCATGGAATTCTCGTATTTGGCAGTTTCTTTCTCAACCATATATAAAAAGGTTAATGTACAACTGATATTAAGAAATACCGCATAACAAAAGTTGTTCTGGTTAGAATTTGAAATCGCCGAAAAATGGGTGCAAATTTAGGAACATCAACACCAAAGATCTAGAACCTTCAAGAATGGGTCATGTAAACCTTAGACAACAGACAAAGTTAACTAAATTTGAAGTTTGTTGCTTTTTGTTACCCTTGGTTCATTCAAATTTTGCACAAGATACACCTTAAAGGGGTACTGACACAAAAATTTGGCAAGTACTCTCAAATTATGACAGCTAGATTGCCACTATCTCTCAAGAGGAAGGTATATAACAGATGTATCTTGCCGGTAGTTAGCTACGGAGCAGAAACCTGGAGACTTACAAAGAAGGTTCAGCTTAAATTGAGGACGACACAGCGAGCAATGGAAAGAAAAATGGTAGGTGTAACCTTAAAAGACAAGAAGAGAGCAGAGTGGATTAGGGAACAAACGGGGGTTAAGGATATCATAGCTGAAATCAAGAAGAAGAAATGGACATGGGCCGGGCATGTAGCGCGTAGACAGGATAACCGCTGGTCGTTAAGGGTAACTGACTGGATTCCCAGAGAAGGCAAGCGGGTTAGGGGGAGACAGAAGGTTAGGTAGGCAGATGAGATTAAGAAGTTTGCGGGTATAAATTGGCAGCAGCAAGCACAGGACCGGGTTAACTGGCGGAACATGGGAGAGGCCTTTGTCCTGCAGTGGACTTAGTCAGGCTGAAAATGATGATGATGATGATGATGATGATGATGATGATGATGATGATGATGATGATGATGATGATGATGATGATGATGACACAAACACTTTGGCCTCACATTTTTCTGCTGCAATGTGTTGCTGGGGGCCTGTTAGTCATGACACGACACATCATTTTCTGCAGCACGCATTAGATAATTAATTACAGGCCCTTAATTGTCTCAGTTTTGGTTTGAGAGAGCTCCAAAAACTGGCTGCAACTGTCGCCACCTATCGTGTGCAGCTTTTGAACACGTCAGCACACAGAACTATGACACACTTTCGCACAATCCGCATCAAGAATTGCTTTCGAATAGAAAACGGGACTGCGATGTCGCCAAACACAGAAATTTCTAAGCCTGTGCCAAGGCCACGCAGTTGCAACCAGCTGCAGAGAAACATAGACTGTGGTTACAAATGCGTCAAAAGAAATATGGCGGCTATGACGTCATCTAAACTTGTTTTGCTGACTGCAGCGTGGTGGCGTGAGGGAAGTAGGGGGTCCCCTAGGGGTCCCCTTCGATGGTGTCAATGGCACGATGGAGTCGAGGCCTCGCGCAGACTTCAAAGTTCTTTTAAAATACCTTCCCAGCTATATCCGTTGTTGGTATTTTGCAGATTATATAAGAATGTCCCTGGGAGTCAACTCTACAGGCTATCTCGGCCACAAAGTTTTGTGTCAGTGCCCTTTAAAAATTGTTTTCTTGTTGTCAGATTGAGCAGCCCGCGAATTGGGACGTAAGCCGTTCTTGCGTGAGGATTTTGTCTGACTGGTTTTTGCAGAGTACCGATTACCTTCGCAATGCTTATTTGGGTGTCTGTTTGCCTTTTGCCAATCAGTATTATTGAACTTGTTAAATGCGATCCACAAACTTAACAAGACACTCAGCTCCACCTTTGCTTTCCGCAAGTACCCTTCGCTTGACTTCCAATTATTTCGGCAACCTTTCATACAACCTCCATTTTTAGTGCGAAACACGGCAGGAAGGAGAAGATGGAAGCTTGTGATGAAAAATTGCAGAAACACGAGTTAAGTCGAGCCGACGTTTTGAAAAGTGGACTTGTCTTTCTTAAGGCAGGAAGACAATAGTTAATAGGGCAACAAGAACAAGCTTTTGTAATAGTTAGGAGCACTAGACCGCCCACTCGTTATGCTATACGCATTGTGCGATGACTGGTTGTTATTTCGCCGTTTTAAAACACTTTATAGGTCGTATTACCGCGACTTTCCCGACTTCAAGTTCACCTAATGCAAGTTTGCCAAAAAGCCACAAGCACCGGTGTAGCTCAGCGGTAAAATACTTGGCTGGCACCCAGCGGACCCGGCTTCGACCCCCTCTGTGTCATTGGTGCTTGTTTTTTTTTTTCTAATTTCGCGGGATGTGGTTATGGACACCAGCGGCGGCGGCGGTGGCGGACCCCTGCGCGTGACCCGAGTTGTGATCTCATAACAAAGGAATCTGTGGAGTTGTGATCTCATAACAAAGGAATCTGTGGAGCACTATTGTAGAAAGTTTTCAACATTAAGAAAGCTGTCACTGGAAATTCCGTTACGAATCCTTGGTCTATAGCTTCTCATTGTGAAATTTACTATTCCTAGGTGCTCATACCTAAGGGCAAAGCAACGGAAAAATGTGTGCGGCTATGCAAGATTTTATTGTACAGTCTAAGATATTTACTTAATAACCTAAATACCAAAAGGTTCTCAGTTAACTCATGTAGGCTATAAAAAATTTCTGTGATATCAATCATTTATTGCTGATAGGAACTAATTCATCAAAATTCTTTCTCAAAAATAATTTACGAAAGGATCAATATTTTTGGTAATTTTCTTTTCACCAGTCTTTAAATATATACTTTCGCTTTTTTTCTTAAGCTACCCGATTCTTGGCTGATACCCCAGGGGAGGGGTGTGAGCCACAAGTTTTAGGATCTACATCTACATCTACAGCTTTCGCTGCAAAAAGTCACAGCTTTGGCGCAAAGGTGAAGCAATGAACGCGATAGGAACGAATTGGAAGGTCACGTGCAGAATGGCCAGCAGATCGAAACATGCCCCGCGTTTCTCATGCACAAATGACCCACGAAGCGGACTCTCAGGGACAGATGAACGCAAATAAGTGCCTCTGTTGTTACTTTGCTGTGTCTGAAAAGTGCGCTCTTTTCGCAAACGCACACTGTGCAACAGTTGCAGTGACCTTTGTCTGTACGGTAACTAAAAGAGAATCGCTCCGCTAAAAGCTGAACACCATGCAAAACGTACAATCCTCCCTACCGCGAGCTAAGGACGTGCGAGGGAGCGTCGACTCCCTGCTCTTCGCAGGGCTAAGTGTGCGTGGGAGATGAGCGTGTGGCCGTCGCGTCGGGGCGATGTTGCTACGCGCGCTCATTGCGCCATCTTTCTGGTAATGCTAAAAACATGATAGTCCCATCCCCTCCGAGATTCTCGTCAGCAGCGGTAACAAGGCAGATGTAGATAGCTTGCCGTTTGAACGTTGAAGGACATGGTCCTTGGTGGCTCAGTGGCTAACGCCTGACACTCACGATTCAGAGGACCCAACTGCGATTCCGTGTGACGGAATCTTTTGCTGAATTCTTTTTCTTTCTTGCATTTTCATATATATAGATACGTCTACATATACGGTGAGTGACAACGACGCCCATGTCGACGCCGATGCCGGCGGCAAAATCAAGCCGAGAGTGTCCATATAATTTCTATCGCAATGAAAGAAAGCTCTCAATGGCAGAGTTTTGAACTTGGCGCCATGGTCTTAATGGCTTAGCTTTACTATTGTGACCATAGAGCTTGTCAGTTACAATGGCACGATGGTAGTTCAACTGTCTATTATGGTGTTTTCTTTGTCTGTTCAGTGTGGCTTCACCGAGTTTGCCACCACAACGCCAATAGATAAGTTCCGTGGCGTGGTCTGTGACATTTTGATGGGCTCTAAAGCCGTGTTTGGAAAGATTCCATTCGTCGGTTCTGGTACTTACGAGTTGGCAAAGATTATATTCTGTAAGTATTCCTACAGTACTCTGGTGACTTCGTTACGTTCAGATCACATGCGTGAACTGATTGCGTATTGTGCGTCTCAATACAGGGGCGCCATTCTGGACAGCTTCAAGTTCAGTGAGCAGGCAAAATTTTTTGACCGCACACTTTAGGCCAATAAGAGAGGCTGCGGTAGCAGGCCTCTGAGAAAATCAGATCCAGGAGCACAGACTAACTTTATCCGGGGAGAGGGGGGCAGACGGCACTTTTAATGTATGTTGATGTGTGTCCGTGGAGGCCAAGACCGGTATTGTGCCTAATGATATAGTGTGATGACGATGAACGCCAGCGTATCCTGGGCCACTGTGCTTGACTAGTGCGAAGTAGTAAGAAAGACGTTGTTTGGAATAGAAAAGTTGAGAAAACGAGGTACACAGCATAGTACTTGTAGTTTTAATTTCAAGTATTATACGTCTTACTTCCACTTTGTTTCTTTTTTTTAAAATAACCTTTCGAATAAACTTTCAAATTTTCAACTACGCATTCTTGTACAATTCTTCAGAGTGGGCAGGTGCCATAAGATTGAAGAAAAATACAAAACAACAAAAAACAGCCGCCTTGCAGCAAGGGTGCTATTCGTTTTCAATGCTTATAAAATCTAAATATTTGATTTCCAAAGGTGGAAGCATGTCAGTTTTAATCTCTCAATCACTCCATTGCCTCAGACAATGACAACAGCAACGAAAATGATTATCTCGGCAACATGGTGGATTTCGACATTTTCCAAAACGTTATCCGGTCTTTGCGTGAAATACGAGTGGAATGTTGATGCATATTTGGCTTGTACTTGTTTGACCAGTTACTGCTTATAGAATGTTGGTTTATTTCGATTATATGTATAGTAAAACGCTCATCTGTGTTAACAAAAACGTGAACTATGTATGTTGCCGATGTTCTTAACCTGTGTTCGTTCGCGCACGTGAACTGAGCCAAGCCATGGGAGACATAATTACTGTGCACAAATATTTCCGCCTATTAAATCAGAATACAGCATCAAAATGCAGCCGGGGTGTAAAGGCAAAGCTTAAGCTCAAAAGCCACCTGTCGCTCAACAAGGAGGGAGAATTCTTGTGTAGACTACACCACAATACCATTGCCCCCAAATATCTCAATTGTCGTATTCGTTCAGCTGACACAACAGCGTTCCGCACCAAGCAACGAGGCCACTTGTCCTACGTTCATTTACATGATTGACGTGGTATGAGTGTTATTGTTTATCACTTGCAGCCTAATTCTTATAAGTGAGCAGTTTTATGACGCTGTTAGCCTGCCTCGGTTTGTCTTTCGATGTTTCGACGATTTGTGTTCCGAAGTTCTGCGTTCGCGCAAAATCTCGAAAGAAAAGTGTTTGTACACTTGTATAGCCGCTTCCAACACAGAACTAAAACAGATACATATCAAATATAAAGAAAGTTTTAGTGAAACCCAGACATTCAGTCTCTTAATTCATATACTTTAAGGGGCAGAGTTTCGAGTGGCGGGAGGAGTGTTCAGGGTGCGACAAAGAGAACAGGGTTCAGGGTCGAAATTCAGGGCGTAGAAGGTTAAATATTTTCCTCACTCTCATATGCTTGGGCAAATACAATAAGCTGCAACTAATAAACATCCAAAGAAAGCATGCTGACATTCCGAATAAAGTCAGAGCATTTACCGACATGCAATTACGAGCAGAACAAGATGAAACAAGAGACTGCGTTAGAAGTTGACAAAATAAGGCCGAATTGTTTCCGACGTCCGGTATGCTTTTTTTATTATGATGTTTGTCGTGTCACAAGATAGTGGTTGTGAAATTTGCGCATGTCTCTTTCTCGGTTGTCCAATATGCATGCGTCATACAGAGTTAGAAAACTTCGTAACTTGTGCCTTTTCTTCTCTGTTTATCGCACAGGTTAGCCTGCCTCGACTAAACAACTTCATGTTTCCGAAATTCGTACTACATTCATCTGAAGAAGTTTTCGTCAATAAAAGAACCGCACCAATTTTTATGCCCGAATGAGTGTTTATTATACAGCAAGCCCTCATAAAAAAAGTTCATCACTTTTCTTTACTGTTCCTTGCTGGATCGGTTCTGTGCAAACGTCCCCCTTGAGAACCACTACTCGCGTCTCAGTGAAGTGTTCAATTTTAGATGTGCCTGCATGATTTTGTACAAGGTAACATCGTGTATTGGGCGCTATTATATCGACAATACTATCACCTGAATGGGCACGCTTACTCAATGAAAAGCTCCGTTTCACATTTCAATATTTTTGAGACATGAGCTAGTTGGTCCTGCTTGCCTACGTTGTCTCCATTCAAAGTGTGCTCCTTCACTGCATGGTCATGGCTTTGGGACGTAAAACTCCGGATAGTATTATTATATTACCACGATGTGCTGTAATTATTCAGTCCTTGGGCTTACCATTGTGAAAACAGCAAAAAGTGAGTTCTTCATAAATGAGTGGTACCGCACTGGGCGCTATAACGAGCAAAGCCTCGCCAGATAAGAAAAGTCTTCCACATTAAACGTCATGTCTTTATTGTAAACGTGCCTTTTACTTTCCTATCTCGGCCTGGAAATCAGATGTTTAGTGGGTACTAGCCTCACTTCCTAGAAACACGTTCCAAATTATTAACACTAAGGCCTGCATCACATATACTTGGTGCATTCCTGCTTATTTTGCTCTGTTTCGCTGAGATAAGCTCTTCTTCAAACCTCCATCGCACCCCGACTCAAGAGCGGCTTTATCCTCAATCTACTATGAACCAACCAAGCTCAATTAAACACACTGCTTACGGCCAATAGGCCAAGAACTCCCGAGGTCCGTGAACTTATGCTAACGGGCCTACAGTCGTCAGCAATCTTTAATTGAAACTATCCTCAGTGTAACCTGTACTGTTCTTAATGATGCCAGCAGTGAAGCACTAGAGGCTGTTGTTGAGATAATACTTCGGTATGATTGGATAGAATGTCGGCAAGCACAGGTAACACCTCGGGCAACAGAACCCAGAGCTACGCGGTGCTAGCGTCAGTCAAACCGTCTGAGGACACGCTACGGAGCGTTTGAGTCAAGCTTGCGGACTACTTTACGTAACGCACTTTACTCACTATTATCACTGCACTGTTGCACTCATAGCACTTGAACACGTGAGGAGGAAACGAGAACAACATAGGTGGTGTCAGCTGGAAAAGCGGTCATGAAACATGTGCGCTAATGTGCGGCTGATATGTTGAAGCGGCTGCTGCCTAAAAAAAAACATCACATGGAAAGGAAATGTAATGAAGGACGTATGCTGTCAACGGCAAGTAATATTGACATATTTTTGCTGATTACAAGGTAGAATTGTTCACGAAACAAAACTTGCAGTTTCGTAATACGTAAATCTTATCGCAAGGAACAAAAACATTACATAAACAAACTACGTAACCAACACGCAGTGCCCTGCAGTGCTTGACTATCGTGTAAGAACTAAAATTGTCCCGAGACACGTTGCCACCGTGCAGCAGTTTCTACGAGACCGCTAGGCAATCCTTTCTGTTGGTGTAATTCGCCATAAAGTCTTGCAGCTTGCGCAGCATCACCAGCCGGTTGTAGCGGCCGTTGTACTTGATCCTGTCGCAGGCTTTATATTTCTCGTCGGCGTCGATGTCGTAGACGGCCAGGCCAAACCGTATGTCCTTGACCTTTTCCTTGTAGGCGCACATCTGCGTCAGCGGTGTGTAGAAAATAGGAAACCCATCAACAGGGTCATTCGAGCGGAAAAAGGGATTTCTCGGGCTTCATCAAGCCATTACACAGTCATTTTAAATTAAAATCAAACGATTTGTGTGTCTACGTATCAGTAATGTGAGAAGTCAAGAAACAGCAAAGGTAGACAACTTCCTCTTCTCCTCACTCCGACTCCCTCTTACCACTCCTTTACAATGACGTACCAGATAAGGCTAGGATGTTCTTCATCCTATCATCTCCTCTTTTCTTCCTCCTCACTCTCACTACCACCGCCCTTCCTTGCAGTACTGCGATATACAAGGCAACGTTATTATTTATACTTTCCTGTCCTCCTTTCCCTTGTCACTTTGGTCAGAGATCCGCTGATCACGGAGGCATGCATAGCCAGCTCAGGCGCAGAATAATAATACCTGTGGTCTTATGCGCCAAAATGTCGATATGGCTACAAGGGACATCGTAGTAAAGAGCTTCGGAAATATCGACCCTCTGGGGTCCCTCCACGGGAACTAACGTCACACCATACGCGAGCCTCTATAGCATTTTGCCTGTATTAAAATATGACCAAGCTGTAAACTCGACCACCGCGACTGGGATCGAACTTATTACTTACAGGTCAGCCCCAATATATAGGTGCAGAAGCCTTTCAGTGCCTAAGATCCTCGGGGCAGTCACACAACTAAGCAGATTTGTTAGTTCCGTTTATATTAAGCAAACTCGGGTTTTTTTTCGCCGAGTTGCCTGTAGATTTTTGCAATTGGATGCGTAGAAGCCTTTGCTTGAGTCTGTCCGTTCCTAGGTGACCGTCCACTCTAGCACTGCGCATACACGAACTCCCTCTCCTCTTCTCGCCTGAGCGTGAGAAGGTGAGGGGATGTTGGGTGTAAGAGTTGACGAAGTGCTGCCTCCGCTTTCTTCCTCCTCTTCCATTTGTTTTCCCCACGGCTGGGCACTGATATATATTGCTGCATGTGTTCGTTCCCTTGCACTCCCCTTTGCAATGGTGCTATGGACGTCAATGTTCATGCCAGGTGTAGCGGCGATGGTACCAACATACACGCAAGCATACAAACGTAAAAACCAAATGGAAACTCAAGTCAACACCATTGCTGCTTCGCGTTCTCAGATTGTACTTTTAGTGGGAGATGCATGGTGTAACTTATATGGACCTAATTGCAATGTTTCCTAAATTACAGCTATAGTACTGATCATTCATTCACGAAAGAACATTTGTCATTCACTAATAACGTGGTTGTCAATAGTTGAGTCTAAAGGCGCACAGAGTAACCCATCAGATGGGCTGAAGGCTCATCGTAGCACCCCCCCCCCCCCCCCCTCAGGCGCAGATCTAGCGCTTCACCCCCTTTTTGGATGAGAAGGGGAGGGTGGCGTGTGGCCGCCCCTCTGACACTCTCCCCGTGCGCAAGCTTGTGGTTGTCTGGTGAAGTCTAGCATACGGGCATCAGAAGGTAACGAAAATTGGCACAGGCAAACGTACTTTCAACCGAGTGGAGACTAACCTGCATGGAGTCAAAGTTAAAAAGCAGCTATCTACTGTCTTTAATAGTGTGCTGCACAAAGCAATTAGGTGATTGTCCAAGCTTCGTCTTGTTTTTCACTAACATTATTTTGTCACCATTAAATATACTTGAAACTTTCAAAAATTATTGTATCAGCTTCTTTTTGGCGTTCTTTCGTAATGAGTATTCGCTTGTTTGCCTGATATCATTTGACAACACTGCAACCAGGTCAAGCGCAAGGATGTCTCGGAATGTGGGGAGCATGTTTTACATGTTATCGCTAAATAAAACGATGATGTTTTTAAAGACGATAGTCTTTCTTGGGGACCTTCGACGTGAAAATTTTAGTGTGTCTGGTAGTACATTTGTCTGTTTTTCCGCCCTTAATGGTACCCTAAACCGTACCAAAGTGGCCAAACGATGCCCAAAATGGCCGACGCCATCCGCAGCGCCCACAATTCAGCGTTCATACTTGTGTGATGGTGAATTAAAGAGTAATAATTGCGCATATCTTAGGCACCATAACACGTCAATATTCTGTATGTGTGTCTCTTACTAGAAAAAAACATACACAAGTAATTATAAGGACCCTAGCATTTATCATGTTGCGCTGACCAGGCAACGCTTGCACGAAAAGGCAAGTGTTTGCAACGCTTTGCTAGGACGACACGGTGGAAGCGCCTACCCGTCACTTTGCGTTCTACAACTTACCATTTCCGAGATGGGCACGCAGGGCGCGCGCGCTTCGTTTTCCACGGTAACTGCCAGATAGCGCTCACGTCTCACGTATGACGTGACTTGATGCGCTCGTTCGCCTCGCTGCACGCTCGAGGCACTCTAACGCAGCGCCTCCAGAATACCGATCACCAATTTTCTTCCGCAAAGCATCAAATAAACATTTCGCTCACTCTCTCCAGACGCAAGTCTATTTTCGATGACATTTGCAGTGTAGCATGTAGATATGTGGCCAATGTTTTTTTGTGTGTTCAAGTCGTCTTTAGTGATTGCATATAATATCTTGTAAGTTCTTGGCAATCATTCATTTAGCGCGTTGCTGCAGCCATTAGTGTTGAATCAATGCATGCAGTAATCATGGATTGAAACAAGACCATTAAGGGTTTTGTAACGCACGCCCTTTCGTTGCTACGACCTTCATTTCTGATCATATCTGCGTAGTTTTGAGTCACATGCTTAGCTCAGAGCCTACATCATCTTTATAGCGGATAGACGTCGTGACGTGATGTAGTTACCTGAGCCTCGCCGCGGTGGTCTAGTGGCTACGATACTCGGCTGCTGAGCCGCAGGGCGCGGGCTCGAATCCCGGCTGCGGCGGTTGCATTTCCGATGGAGGCGGAAATGTCGTAGGCCCGTATGCTCAGATTTGGGTGCACGATAAATAACCCCAGGTGGTCAAAATTTCCAGAGCCCTCCTCTACGGCGTCTCTCATAATCATATGAGATTATGTTCACGCTGACTTATTATGTTCTAGTGAAATTGCAACTTTTGAATCCGCTGTTTCTGCTGCCCCAGCGAGGTACGGCCTTGTCAGGGGGTTTAAGTCCTCCTTTTGCCTTACCTCGCAGGCAAACCCTGTATGTGTTATGCCCAAATAAAAAAATATATATTGACTTTGGGACGTTAAATCCCACAAATCAATCAGTCAATCGATGTAGTTATCTGAAGCAGTTGCACATAATGTGACTGAAGAATTTGACGTGCCATTTCAATCAGTCCACACACCACGCACGTCCGCAAACCACACCGACACGCAAACACACACACACACACACACACTCACACTCACACACACAAACACTCACACTCCCTCACACACGCACACACACACGCACTCACACACGCACACACACACTGACTCACTCACTCACACACGCACACGCACACACACACACACACTCACACACGCACACACACACTCACTCACACACGCACACACACACTCACTCACTTACTCACACGCACACGCACACACACACGACCTTACGGATCTCCCGAATATCGAGGCCATCAGGTTAGAAAGTATACAAGCATTAAATTTCAGCAAACCTGGTGGAAGTATAACCACGTCTCTTGGCCAGTTTTCACTTCCTTACCGGCCTCATGTAGCTCGATAGACGGTGAAAAAAAATACCAACATGTCCAAACAAACGTTTGTTCAGGTCAGATGAAGAGTCAACTGGAGCGAAAAGCAGTAAGCTTACTAGAGAAAGACAAGTTACAATGGATATCATTTGAAAAGGTCTTCGTACTGGTGTGAACAAAAACTAGACTGTAAATAACCTTGAAATCGTTACGAAAATGATGGTAAACTCACCTTGCTTTTCAGTGAAAGTGCCATATCAATCGAATAAACCATAGACTGGTTGACGAAGGACTCGGACAGTGTGTCCGAATCGTATTTGTACGTGCCGACCTGGTTGGTTGTGCAGAGCTTTGGTATGAGAAAGAAAGCACAAAAATTTTTGTTATCATTCATGATATAGAACAAAGCGATGGTGCATTCATATTTGTTGCAGGTTTTCGAGGATCCCGATAAATTTGCTTGCACCCTTAGGTAGATTTTTTTTGTCTATAACACCCTTTGCTACCAAAGAGAGTTTTAGGTATAAAATAGCCTCTACGCATACCAAAAATCTATTTGAGGAAGCTATACTGTCTTACATTCATAGTTATGCATATTGTGAATTGGCAGAAAGGCGCAATTCTCGGGATTTGAGAGAACTTGTAGGTGGTGCCACTTCTCGGCAGCAGAAATGGCGTGTCACCATAACTTAATGGTAAGTACGCGAATTCCATGAAAAAAAGCTAGTTAATAAAAATGACGCCCAGGTATATGCATCTAAGATTTTTTAGAGCGTTGTAGTGAAATTTCAATGTCGCACTAAGGAAAGTGTTGCTTCATAGAACAACTGAATACAACCCATCAGGAGCACAATTAGCCCCACTGTTAAATACTCTGGCAAGCCACGCGGTTTCTACTGCGGCACTGTTATTTTGCCAGAATGTTCCAATTGATCTCTGCTACATATAACCGGGAATTGTTTTTGACCACTAGCTTTTTTTCGTCAGATAAGATTTTTTCGCCTATTACCCGTGCAGTTACGGCAGGCCACTGTTGTCGCCAACAAGAGCGTGTGCTACGTGTTCCCGACCCCAAATACCTGTTTTCGGCAGACTGAAGCCGCTTCAAATGTTACAAGTGCTTTACATTGAGTAAAACGCAAACGTGTGAAAACGGGGTGTTGGCTCAAACCACTCTTACCGGGCATTTACATATTTTATATATATTAGGGCTGGATGAGGGCAACGAAGTAAGGCTCACGCATGGAGGATGGGAACTGCTGTAGAAACGAAACACAGTGAGCGAAACAGCTAACAGTCCGAAAAATTATAACGCTTGCGGTTAGGTTTTGTACCACATCTGCGATGTCAAGAACATCCACTGCATTCGATAGTTTTGTGAGTCGAACACCTCGTGCAGAACATGTGTATTTTCTGTGCGACAAATGAGAAATTTAAAAGAATATAAGCAGGAGCTTGTTGCCATGACTTCAGAGTAAAAAGTAGCGCTGGCAAATAGGACGAGAAAGCCAAAACACTAAGGATGATGTTAGCCAGCGCAAAGTCCTGTTGTCTTTCTTGTCCGCTGCTGTCGCACTGTTTAAAAGGATAATTTATTCTGTATTTTATACCAACGACTATTGCGTTGGGGGAAGTTAACGAATCACTAATTGATAAAGGCGATTGTTAAGGACTTCGAAAAAATTTTGATCTTCCTCAAGACGCTTCACTGGTTAACTTTCTTTTCTTGAATATATATATATATATATATATATATATATATATATATATATATATATATATATATATATATATATATATATATATATATATATATATATATATTAAAGGACGTTCGGACAAAACCGGAAAGCGGAAACGGAGCAGGCAGCAGTATCACTCTAATTGCAGGCATACATAAAACAAGAGCATAAGGGCATGCTATACACACAAAAAGTAGAACCACATTACAGCCATTGATTTCGCTTCAGTAAGGCAAAGATTTCAAAGAAAGCGTATGAGTTTTTCGCTACCACTGGCTTCATGTAAAACGTGACTCAATCGCGCAAGGCCACGTTGTATATAGGTCTATCGGATCGCATGATACGGCCACGTACTTTGAACAATCAGCTTTGGTCAAAGCGTGTAATGAGTGCATAATGCGTCGGGTGAACTTGTGTTCGGCAAACCTTTGTTGAGCGAATTTCCGAAGGTACTCGGACGTTTCTACGGTGCATCTGCCAACCGGTTATAACACGTGTAAGAGCTTTCACGTGTAAAGCTCGGTCGTGCGATTATGAAGTTCTCAAGAAATGCAGATGGCAACTTACGCCACAGCCTTCCTTAACCCCGAGATTCACATCGTGGATTTGAGAACACTCAAAGAAACTTCGAACCAGACATGCTTAACTAATTTCCTTCCTGTCTGCCATCATCCACTCACAGACGTAGAACGAAGTCGGTGGCACGCCCCGGCAAAAAGAACAACGAACTCGAGTGAATGTTTTAAGTTTGCAATTCTAAATCTGTACTTTTAGTATTAATAACTAGCAGGGCTTGCCTGTCTATAATCACCACGTGATTAATAAACACGTTATATATTGTGTACGCCTCCGGAAGTATTGACCACTTGGGGTTCTGTAATGCGCGCCACAGGCCTCGAGAATCTAGCCTTCATCGAGGTGAGACAGACGTGAGGAGAAGTTGATCCCGTGGTGAAACACCATAATCAAAAATCACTGCTGCGGGTGGATCTCTAGTAGAGAAAGCCGAATACTGTAACCACGACAGCACGGGTGCTCTTTTTTCTTTCTTTATTTTTCCCCCTAAAAGGCAGCATTACGCCAATGTACAACAATACATCGAAAAGCGGGATTGCTAAGCAAGTACGTGCTTTTCCTAATACTGCTTGATATGGGAAAGCCTTCCTATATTTGTAGCCATTTAGGTAGATTTTCCACGAATGAACACGTAGACATAAGTAAGTTCTGTAGAACCAACCCCGTGTTAAATATTGACATGGTCATGTGCAAATATAGGCAGCAAGGCAGGATCGGTAACATATGAAGAATAAATAGATCTTAACACACGTTTGCAAAGGAATCTCTTGGGCGTCTAAAAGCGTGTCCTTTTTAAAAGCGCATGAACGACTACCCAAAAGAAAACACGTCCCGAGAATGTGAAATAAAAAGAAATGTGTGTTTCTTCACGGTTACCTGCTGAGAAAGTAAGGATCGGTCTAGAGGGACATGCTCGCTCTTTGCCGCATCAGTGTTTTCATGGGCAATGTGTCGCTTGAAATGAATGTTAACAAAGGCGACCCTAAGAGGTATGCAAGACTTTGGAAACGAGCTCAGAACTGGTTGAACCAATTTCATGCACGATTTCGGCATTCCTAATTCGCACGCTGGCGAAGCCACCACCCAGAAAGCACTACGTGGTTGATAGTCCGTTTCGTCAGGTGCCACACCAAGCTTGACTGAATGGGCTTCTGAAACTTAATTACTGTTTATGCTGATTCCTACTAATTTTAGAACTCAAATTCTGGCTTATGAGATGACTTATTATATTAGCTTAAGCTATATCATAATATCCTAAACTATACCATAATTTTTCTTAACGTTTTTCTAAGTTTTCGTACAACTCGTACAGCTGTTATGCGTTGTTTAAAACATAACAAAGAGAGCTGATAAAAAGTATTTCTGTGGGTGCTTGAGTTGTTATTTTCATGCTGTTTAGTATATTGTGATTATGTTTTACACGGTATAGCTCTCTATGAAGAAGAGATTCAAGTACTATTTCTTCTAAAGGCTTGTACAACTTCTTGTGTTTTCTGAATTCTTGAGCAACTGCGCAAGTCGCATCAAGTAGAGAACAGAACTCCCTGCAGGCGGTCCCATGCACCAGAAAGTGCGTTGTGTGCCGGAGCATTGTCATCAAGTCTTCACTGTGCCATTCCTATTGACAATGATGGCTGATAGCAGTGAATAACGCATTACTTTAATTCGTTAGCGTTACTATGTGTTTTAGAAAGTGTCGTTGGGGCAAATAAACTGGGTCCAGACGTGCCCTCTTACAACGGCATAGCTTAACAGATTCAATGAAGTTTAACAGATCCAAATATATAAGATACACTGGATACTCAGTTTACATCAATGAACTTCACTATGAGAACTTTGATGCCGCAATTTTCAGTTTCGTAAATTTAGTATCAGTGGAGACAATCATGCTTGAAGTTTCATTCTCAAATTTCTTCCGAAGTATCCGCGTGTTTCTTAACAAACTTCATGATGTATTTTTCGTATTTTCGCAACGTTTCCTCAGTGAATTTTCCTAAATATTATGTTCGAAGTCTGTGGCACCCACAGACGTCAGCGCACTTCAGTTTTGCCGATTAGAATCCATGAAGCTCTGAGTAGACACCTTTGAAATTTATGACGTCATGGTGTTTGGGGCGGGAATGTTGAGGCGTCGTCTCTATCCTCATTTTCTTTTCGCACGTTTACTTGCTTACCAAGTGTCATATATGTCGTGGTAAGTGTCTGGTTTTACCGGTATGCAAAAACTTATTATGCTGTTTAGTGTCCCTTAAAAAAACAGCTTAGAACGACCACGTATCAAGAAGAAAAGAGCAGTACTTACAGAGAACGGTGGGGCATCGCGGGTCTGGCCGAATGTGTTGCATTTCAAGAATAGTGCCAGGTTTTGGGCTACTGGGTCCGCTGGCGTGTACCAGGTGCCTTTCAACGTCACGGACACGAATACCGGAGTGTCATTAAAAGTCAAGTTGCGAATAAACTTGAGGAACCTGGATGACTCATTCTGCAAGAGCGTGATAAAGAGAAACGAAAAGCGCCTCATGCATACAGCACGTGGCCACATGGTTATGCTCTCTCCAGACACCATAACGCAGTCGTGGACGACGTTTTGCAGAAAAATATCCTTTTTTCTGTGACGTAACAGTTTTTGGGCAGTATGAGCGGTGGTGGTGGCGGTGGTTAAAAGGAAAAGGCACCTAATTTCAGCAGCCCTATAGGGAGCACTGCGCAGTGCCTTGGCGGTGTAGGAAGGGGTGTAAACAATTGTAAAAGATAAAGTAATGAGAGCACTTGGCACAGCAGTAAGGGTATAAAAGATAGAGAGAATAGATAGTAAGTGTTTCGAGACGGTGGGAGGAGTTCGAGGACGGGGCACCGATTGGCCAGAGCTCTACGGCGCCAGGAGATTGTTGACGACGCAACCGTTCAGCACGAAATCTATTGAGCGAATCTAGTATATGGGCTGAAACACGCAAACGCATGTCGGTAACATTGTAGAAAGGATGCCATGGTGGCACTGTGAATCGTTGGTGCTCCCGCTCAGTGTGGGTGTATAGCCCATGCAGAGCGCGATTGCTGACTGTCGCTACCCGTTATAGTACTCTCGTACACCCATGCTGTATGTGTCCCAATAAGTAGCTATTGCAGATGTAAGAAGGTACAGTCAGTTACATATCATACGATAGCAATTAATTATTTCCAATTAGTACTAATTAGGTATATCGCTTTCCTAAAAAAATTAAATCGTATTTTTGTTTAAATGACCTGTACAAGGCGAGTAAAAACAGTCAGCGTATTCTCGAAGTTTTCTGAAGGCATTACTGTTCCTGGACATTACAGGGTTTTAAGAAGACTCCATCCACTGTAGAGCATTCATATAGTGTTTTTTTTTTTTTTCAAAAGCAGTTTTCACCAGATATGGCGACTTGATTGAACAGTATGGACTTCCTGTGCAGACGTTCTTGGTTTAATTCTCAGTTGGACTGAAACACTTTTATTATGTATTTTATTTGCACTTTTCATTATTTTGGTCACTCAGAAGATGATGTCTCGCTCAAAATCTATGACGCCAAGACCGAAGCTTGTTAATCCAATTTTTTTAACGCTATAGTGATGAAAACTATTCCACTGTACGGGCCACTAAATCAAATAAATGTTTTTCTGTTAGTAGTTATACGGTATTTTTAAAGCGACTATGATTGAATATTTCGTGGAAAATGATGAAACTTCGAAAAACATGATGAATTCTCACTTACCAAAGACGTGTGGTATGTTTCGTTGTAGTGACCGCTGTGGTTGTGTATCAAAGGCGGTGCAATGAGGCACTTCTTTGGGTCGAAGTTGGTACTATTGTACGGCGACTTGGCGTAGTTTGCGTACGACGTGTGGCTGATGATGATTAACTGGGTGATATCAGGTTTGGCGCTAAAAAGAATAAACATAAGCGATCACTTTCGCGAAGGTGATTCGTAATTGCGAGCAATCTAGGTGGCAAGTAAGTGTACTGATTTAGGAAGACCAGTAAAGCGAAAGCTATGCCACTTCAGGAATATTCCACATCGATAGGCACCAGGAAGTTCAAGCGACTGCTACTCTGATACTGAAAAACCAAGAGCAAAAACAAGGACATGGTTATATGAAAACTGCTCATATTGAAAGTTGGTTTATTCATATTGTTACGGGGAGGCCCGATTAACATGATTTTTTCCTGACACCTTCTCGTGATATTTCGAATAAGGGTTAACAACTAGATCTAGAGACAAAAAATTGGCAGATCTCAGGTACAGCGGGAATCAATGATATGCGAAGCACGAATGAGGAAGCTTTATATGTCAGTTTAAAATCAGAACAACGTTATGAGGCGGAGGTAAATTATGTCGTACATAACTTTCATGTCATAAATATTATGTTTGGACGTGTCATTTACCTTCATCAGCTATTCACGCCACCTCACACCAAATTTGGTATATGTGAAGCTAGTGAAACGGCCGCATGGCTGCAAGTGTGCTATGAGCGTAGCATGTAGTGATGTTTTAAATGACACGCATATCATGATTACCATATTCGGACATGTCATTTAACTTCGCTGCCTATTGACATCATGCAATACCGATTCGGTATATGTGAAGCTAGAGAGACGATCGCGAGCGTATCATGAGCGTGGCATGTGGTCGTGTTGTTACATGACACGCATCTCATGATTATCATGTTTGCACCAGTCACATACCTTCGTCGTCCATTCACGTCCCGCAACACCAAACTTGGAATATGTGAGGCTAGCGAAACGGCGGGGGGAGCATCATGAAGGTCCCAATATAACGACGTAAGGTTGACGAGCGCACACTGGGCGCAGTGACGCTACGCTAGCAAAACGCGAACACTCTATAGTTTGACGCCAGACGCAACCAGCGTCTGTCGGCGCAGCAGGGCGGCAACCGGTGCGAAATGCGGCATGCTGCATTTCGCACCAATGACGTTACCCAGAATGCACCGCGTCTGCCTAGCTTCGTGACAAAGGGGCGCCGGGCGTGCCAAAAGCGCATGCGTCAAAGCAACGCAGTGCAGCGCGTAACTGCGAGTATATGCCAGGCAGATCGGCACCTGGGATGACATCACCGGCACGACGCGACGAAATGAACGCTGGAGCACACGCGCACCGGGTCACGTTTAAGTGTACTGGTGCCTTGAGTGTGGCATGTAGTCATGCTCTTACATGATGCGCATCTCATAATTATTATGTTTGCACCAGTCACATAGCTTCGTCATCCATTCACGTGACGTAATACCAAATTTGGCATATATGAATATAGCGAAACGGCCCCGAGAACATCCTGGGTGCGGTATGTAGTCATGTTACATGACACGCATGTCATGATTATCATGTTTGGACATGTCATTTACATATGTTGTCCATTCGCATCTCGTAATACTGAATTTGGTACATGTGGAGCTAGCGGGACGGCCGTGACTGCATCATCAGCGTAGCGTGTAGTCATGTTGTTACATGACAAGCATCACTTGATTATCATGCTTTGACCAGTCACATGTATTCTTCGTTCATTCACGTCCCGTAACCCAAATTTGGTGTATGTGAAGCTAGCGAAACGGCTGCGAGGGCATCATGATTGTGGCTTGTCGTCATAATGTCACATGACACGCATCTCATAATTATCATGTTTGCACCAGTCACATACATTCATCATGCATTCGCATCACGTGACGCCGAATTTGCTTTATATGAAGCTAGCGAGACGGCTGCGAGTGCATCATGAGCGTGGCGTGTATTCATGACTCATGACTTACATGACATGCATGTCATGATTTCCACGTTAGGGTCTGTCGCTTGTGTTCGCCATGTAATCAAGTCATGCCATACCGGTTTTGCAACATGTCAAGTGAACGAAACCACTGCAAGAGCAGCAAGACCATGAAGTGTAAATCATGACATACATGTCATGATTTTCATGTTATGACTAGTCAAATATGCTCGTCATATAGTAATGTTATGCCATACCATACGGCCAGGAGAGCTATATGTCGTAGGCGGCTAGATAGATAGATAGATAGATAGATAGATAGATAGATAGATAGATAGATAGATAGATAGATAGATAGATAGATAGATAGATAGATAGATAGATAGATAGATAGATAGATAGATAGATAGATAGATAGATAGATAGATAGATAGATAGATAGATAGATAGATAGATAGATAGATAGATAGATAGATAGATAGATAGATAGATAGATAGATAGATAGATAGATAGATAGATAGATAGATAGATAGATAGATAGATAGATACGCTAAAAGTTGCCCTCTAAGAATTGCTTCGCATTTAAAAGAGCACTTAAGACACGAAAAATATGGTACGAAGAGTAACAACAGCTAATGCCCTCGGAAATTCGGTGCATAAATGGTTCCAGGAAATAAATGCCTAAATGAGTTAGCTGCGATGAGACCATGTTATGCATTTGTCGTTTTCTGTTGTCATGGCTGAAACTCTTCTGGTATCACCGAAATATTTGTTTCCGCAGCGTTCAAGCAATTGTGTGCAATCAAAAGGCTCGTGTATGAAGATTTCTTAGAGCGTCGCGCTAAATTACATGCTTCTTGAAGTTGGTCACATGTATATCTGTGTTCAGCAGACGTTCACTGATACGGAGCATTGTCTGTCCTCTGTATTCCTTGGCGCATTTTAGAGCGTCGGGAGGAGGAGGAATGTATACGACTTGCTTAGTATACTGTACAATAGATTCTATATGGTTCACAGAGCTCTCCTTCTTTGAAGGAACGCTTTGAACATTACTTGAAGTTACATTCTATCGCTCTGTTAGCTTGCAAAAGCTACCTCACCGTCACAGTTCTTAGTCAAAAGACGGCCTTCTTCAAGCTGTCTTCAAGTGTCTAGTTGAGAATTAGTTGGTGCATTTACCATGACCTAGAACGGGTAGCCACAATTTGTTTTTTTTTCTCGATAGCAAGGATACGCACACCCTCAACGGCTTCTTGCGGCGCCGAGACAGTCGTTTTTCTACATGACTACATAGTTCATCTATAACATCTCCACGCGCATCATATCTAGCGGCCAAGGTCGCACCTCGGATAAACAGGTGAGCAGGCTTGACGAACACGGCTGAAGTAGACAGCAAACAAGACCATCTATCACCTTTGCTCGGGGGGTGCATGCGATACCGTCCCCCCGCTTGTTAGGCCTGTCCTTAAACGCTACTCCAACAAAAAGAAAATGCCCCACCCATAAAACATTACATTTCATTAGAATCGAAGCTTCTTAGGGCCACACCTCGCCATAGCCATCGAATCTCCCTGCGCCGGGAAAGCGCGGCCAGCAAAGCAACAGGCACCGGGAGGCGTATTTGGAATTGCTGGCCCCGCATCACACGAAAGGGGGAAAGAGGGAGTGTGAGGAGGGCGCCAGCGCCAGCATCAGGATAGCTCGCGCGCTATTGGTTCCTCTCTGTAGGGGACGTGCACGCCTATATGCGACGTGTTGGTGACGCACGCACGCGCCCTCGATGGAATGTGTGGAGTTTTTCCGGCTGTGCTATCGTAAGGAAGCACCCACAACCTGCCGCCACACTCTTTCTCTACCTTTTCATTCTGCGGCAGCTTGGGCTAGTTGGTATGGCATGACAATAGTTATTTGACGTATGCATGTAGGAGGTAGTGGCCAGATACTGCACCAGGGTGGCCAATCCTTCTCTGGTGAGGGAGTGCGTTCCCGGCGGTGGTTACCGGTGAGGCCATACCCCAGGCCTCTTAATACAGTTCCATCACCACGCGGATTTTTTTATCCAGTTGGGAGCTGAGCGGCACCGGGATTTGAACCACGGACCTTTTGCATGCGAGGCGGATGCTCTAACCACTACGACATCGCAGCCAAGCACTCTCAAATTATGATAGGTAGATTGCCGCTATCCCTCAAGAGGAAGGTATATAACAGCTGTATCTTGGCGGTACTTAGCTACGGAGCAGAAATCTGGAGACTTACAAAGAGGGTTCAGCGTAAATTGAGGGCGACGCAGCGAGCAATGGAAGGAAAAATGGTAGGTGTAACTTTAAGAGACAAGAAGAGAGCAGAGTGGATTAGGGGACAAACGGGGGCTAAGTATATCATAGTTGAAATAAAGAAAAAGAAATGGACATGGGCTGGGCATGTAGCGCATAGACAGGATAACCGTTGGTCATTAGGGTAACAAATTGGATTCCCAGAGAAGGGAAGCGGGTTAGGGGGAGACAGAAGGTTAGGTGGCAGATGAGATTAAGAAGTTTCCGAGTTAAATTGGCACCAGCAAGCTCAGGACCGGGTTAACTGGCGAAACATGGGGGAGGCCTTTGTCCTGCAGTGGACGTAGTCAGGCTGATGATGATGATGACAATAGTTATAGCGTGAGGACAAAACGACGACACAGAGACAAGAAGGAGACGTCTACTTGTCTCTGTGTCGTCGTTTTGTTCTCGCGCTATAACTATCGTCTTCCATTTTGCCTTTCTGCATCCCTCTTTCCCTCTCCCTGTAAGAGGTGAGCCAAACCATGCTAGCCGCAAGAGTTGTATAAGAGTGACTTTTTCGTTTTGTTTTATTCAATCAACCGCTACATCATACGCGCCACTGCTGGCATGGTCGACGCTCATGTGCGAATTAAAGTTCAAAATTACCATCTAACGTTCAATCACATGCATCGCACTTCTGTCACACACCATGCGAGTTCCAACTGCCCTTGCAGAAACGCGATTCTGACAGTAATGGCAGACGTCCAGACGCTCACATCTGAATTAGACGCCAACACATCAAACGTGAAGCATGTTTCAGTCAACGACGCAGTTCCGAATGACATGGAAGCCTCGCGCACATTTACGTGCGAAATAGACGCCAGTTCGGCAGGCACTGCGCCGTGTCGCCTGAAGGCAGACAGAAATTAGGTGCCTTTTTCCTCTTTCTTCTAACCACTACCACCACCATCTGACGTGAAGTGCCTCCTCGTCGACCTCTGCACGAACGGATGCGCACGAGTGGCTCGCCAGCTACGGCAAAGCAACTAATAGAACGATCCACGTCGTATTAGTTGCGATCCATGTTGCATTAGTTGCATTGCTGCTGTCTGTGCTGAAAGCGTCGTGGAGGCACTTCCCGTTGACAGCCGCAACCTCTTCGCTCATTGAAACCATCACCGTGCTATCGCCATTATCGAAATTCACTCGCTTGCGCCCTCGCCGCACGGTAGCGATCCCTCCAAGACACCGAAGGGGCGAGGGTGCTTCGGCACGACGGAACAGCCGTAAACACCTCTCTGTGTTTCCGTGACTCCGCGACGATGAGAGTGACTGCCGGCGTGTCTTCGGGAGATCGGTGGCTGCGCGAAAATTCGCCCCATGTCTTTGCTTCTAATTACCACGAAGCGGGCAATCTTGGGGGACTTATATTTAGATCGTCATCATACTTTTAGGTTTGTTCAAAAAAGAGGCTTTTATTCATTTTAATCGTCCAGAAAGTATGCACGCGTAATCTTGCTGCTTTTCTGCCAGCGTCCCACGAGCAGACGACAAAAAAAAAAGCGCAGCAACCCATGTCTTGGCCGCCAGCAACTGGTGCGGATGAGGTAAGTTGCTGCGCCACAGGACGCATAGCAGCAGGCACCAATACCAGAAGAAGCGTGTTGGCGCTTCGCTCGCTGGGCAGGTCAGTAAAATACAGTAGGTCGTGATACGTCCACAGAACACTAGCCATTTCAGATGCGAAGCAGCCCTTTGACTAGCCCGTGTAACGTGTAACCCGGTCCCTCCGCACCAGGCGGTGCCAAGTAGGCTCCGCCTTCCCTCGCGCGCGTTACGTCACTCTCTTCCTAGCCTGTCGCCGCTCGCCGCGTGTCATCTCGCTCGCTTCACCCTCTCCACGACTCGCAACGCTCAAGCCCACTCCTCAAATTGGCAGCCTCTCTTCACCCGCGCCACCTCTCTCCATCTGTCACGAGAAGAAGCCGTGGGTAGGCGGGCTGCGCGCCGTCGTCTAGCCCGGCCGTGGTTTTGCGGCGCCGGCCATGAGGACAGCGCGCCGCAGCTTGCCGCGCGGTCACGCCAATGGCCTGGACGCCGCCGGGGCATGCTTCCCGCTAGTGTGCGCGTACCTTTCCCGGCCATAACCAGCGTTGCGGGTCAGTGAAGCCGATCACGTTCGCTAATGACGACGTCGCGCCTGGAACACCGACGAGAGAGAAAACTTTTTGACCAAGAAGAGAAAACTTGGAACACCGACGAGGTGCAAGCCAGGGAAGCCCAACGCAAGCGTCAGCAGTGGAAGACCAACGACACCGATGAAGTGCGAGTCAAGAACGCCGATCGCGTTCGAAAATAGAGACGGCATGTGGGTAACACCGACGAGACGCGAGCCGAGAAAGCCAAACGCAAGCATCTTCAACGCGACCCTGCTCCCGTGTCTTCGCGTTTCAAACAAACGTTTACTCCAGTAAACGCTACACTGAGATTCGCTTCAAACCGTCTTTCGAGCACCCGCTCGATGGCCGTTTCTACCGGGTCAATGCCCTGCGCACCGCTGCTGGTTCGCACCCTATCAGGGTGCCCTTCGAGGAGATTGTTCATAGTTTTCTTGCTATCGCAGTGGTTGCTTCTCGGTCACGGTCAAACTGCTACATTTTAGAGCGTGAAGGAAAGTGGGAAAAAGAAAGCTAGACGTGGACTTTCGAGAGTATGTAATCATCTCTACGCGTTCGAGAGATAAAACGTGTGAGCACGTTCGGTAATGTGACTTCAATATATTGGTGGTGTGTAGTTGAAAAATTGGGAACGGTATTACCTATCATAGGTTGCAGCTCCTGCATGTGCCAGGCCCGATGTCAGCTCCACCTATATGATGGCGTGGACTGTTTCAGTAGGCAGAAGCTACAGTAGGTAGAAGCTACAGACCATTGTTTTGTCCACCAATGTGCCTTAATACCATCGGTGGGCAAGACGAGCTTTAAAATTGCCCGCTGATTTTTTATACTTACTTTCCCCTATTTACTTAAATAAAATTTTTTGACCTGTATAAAAAACCATAAGAGATGTCCTCGAACTTTATGCACGGTCCTTGTATCTGAAAAACTAAAGAGAGATTCCTTATTCTCAAAAGTAACTTGAAAACGGACTTTCAGTTTTGAGGTAAAGAGTCGGTAAATAAGCTGACCGGAAGTTTTCTGGGGTACAACGGTTGCTATGCTGAAACTGTCTTTAAATGCAAAAAGCTGTCCACTCTCACCTGTTAATGAGTTCTGCCACTTTATTCCGGAACCCCTTCATATCAGTTCCTGTCACACCAAGTACCACTCCGTAATCATCTTTTATGTCAGCATAGGATTTTATATTCGCTTTCAGGAGCTGCGTGGACAAGAAAGGAAATAAAGTTTGTAATCACGTAAACACTGTCACAACACAATTTGCAGAAACTAGTTAGACAAATCATCTCCTAAAGCTTCGTACAGATGTTGCCCAAACTAACGCGCTTGTTTAACATGAAATTTTGAAGGGTCTCACGTCGCCGAACCCCAACATCCTTTTGAGAGACATCGTAGTGGAGGGCTGCGAAAAATTCGGCCTCATCGGGTTCTTCAACATTTAGGCACGCCAACTTGTAGAATTTTGCTTCCGCTGAATCATTGTCGCAAAGGCCGAAAATTGGTCACGTGCCCTTCGCGCCACAATTCGAACACCATGTTTAGGCTACCACGACAAGTGTATAGATTGTTAGAGAGTTGAGCGGTGTACACAAGAAACAAAGTATCCAAATGCTTTCACGGTATTAAAATTAATCTGAAAAAGTATTTAAATTCATCGGTAAAGTATGTTTGCTTGCCTAATTACTTTTTTATTTTCGTTTATTTATTTCAGTACTTAAAAGCAGTCGTGGGTATTATAAGGAAAACTTTAGGTCAATATACAAATTTACAAATGCAATAAATAGGTCGTAAAAATGTGCGGCGCTCGAAAAAGACATGAACGAAGGCAGGAATCGACCCCACCTCTTGCGCACGATTGAGGTGCACGGAGGTATGAGAGGCTGGAAAAATATAGCGTGACTACTTCAAGTACAATTTTTTGTGATAACGGCATTTAAATAAGAGTCGTCGAGCAGTTCACCTACGCAAGGAAAGTGTAGTAAGGCTAAGCTTAATTTTTAGTAAAAGAACACTTTTGTAACGCGAGTAGGATGACAAAATATTCCAAGTAGTTCTGTTGTGTGCCGTTTAGGGCATGTTAGCAAGGCCAATTGGGGGAGGATTCCATATCATTAAAGCGTATTCTAAAAATGGCCAAATCAATCAATATAAAGCGTGCAATTTTGTGTGCAAGCATCCGTTATGGTCTCAGCATATAATGAAAACGCTGCACTGGTCACGGCAAGTTGCTTAGTAAGACACAAACTGGAGATATAGATATTCGTGTCTTGACAGGTCCATAGTGTTCCGCATATATTCATGACATGCAATGCAAATAGTGGTCCATCAAGTTAATTACACGCCCAAGAAAGCGCAAGGATGCTGGCGGCTGCACATAAAATGGGTGTCATGACTCGTGTTGTACACAGTCACACATGTTCGTCATACATTCAAGCAATTCTGCACAGGTTTTGTGATATGTCAAGACAACAAAACAGCCAAGAGAAAGAGAACACAAAGGTTTAGCTGGCGCGGTGGATGGATGGGTATATGGATAGACGGATGGATGAATAAATGGATTAACTGAACTTGCCTTTGGTTCACCAACAAATACTTCGCGTTTAAGAACATAGACATAGTTTAAAAAGCTCCAATTCATCTGCTGAAGCTTTGCTAATAAATTTCGATCTGACATACGACTTTTGTTAACCTTCGAATATTAAACTCATTAGAACATATTCACCGGTAATATACCAGTCCAAACTGATTTTTCGCTCCTAACGACTAATTTTGTGGCGCACTTTAGCGTTCATTCGATGCTCAACGAAATAGACATGTGCAGAAGGAGTGACGAGGGCTGGCAGAAGCTGGCGGGGCCCCCGCCATTGACCATTTCCGTGGTAGTCAACTCAGCCCTATGCCTCTGCTCGGTCGGACGTCATTGTTTAAGGAACAGTTACGGTTACGCAAGATTTTGACAATAATCATGGCTCTGGGCCTCTTATGTCGCATTCCTGGGGGTGCTACCTTCAACCCCGGAAAGCGAGAGACCATAGGTATAGGCCGTTGTGAGAAGGGTGTGATAGCTTCGTTTTCAAGCTCGTAATCACTGGGAAACCTTTCTTCCAGACTCAACTAAGAGGAACACAGGGAGTCGCTGCGGTACACATTCATTTCCTGACGACGAACCCTGCACATTCCTGGCCTAATTAATGCACTGGTTCGAAAGGCCTAATGTTACTGTCTATGCTACCTTTAGGTAGTGGAGCTGTGAATCTGCTTTTCAAACGGCACTGGCAACCACGCACAGCGTACAAGCTGAACACCCCGCCGCTACTGCAGCGAACCGGTTTGACTAGAGGGCTTTGTCGGTGGTGTCATCGTCAGCTTAATAGACCTGACTCCCCGAAAATTGAACTGTTAAGTCCGCCTTTGTACCCCCCCCCCCCTGGGCCAAGTCACGAAAGGATGTGTTTCTATTTCAATATCCCGTTATTTATATGTCATGCACGTTGATCGCCTCAGTCGTCTGCGAAAAGCAGAGCACGGTTTCATCGCATAACTGTGGTTGCCAGCCGGACCTATGCGTTACTCTGCTCCCGTAGGTAGCATATGCAGTGACTCTAAGGCGTTCATCCTTTTAATGTACTCTGTGGGGCTTAAAGTAGAACAAGAGCTGACTCACCGTCAAAGAATACCACACGATACTTGCCCTCGCTGGGCTAGAGAAGGCGCGGATGTTGACGTTCAAAGATGCGTAGTGGGAAACATTGTAATTCGTCCACAGATTCTCCACAATTTTTTTCCTTCGATCACTCGCTTGAAAGATCGATAAATTTTGACTGGCGCTGGAAAAAGAGCGAACGATTCAGATTAATCAAAGGGATAGTGATAACGTGCGGAAATTTGCGAACTAGTAAAACTGTGAAAGCGAACACAAACAATGGGTCCTGTTTTTATCGTACTAAATTTGAACATGTAGTAGGCAGTGCACAAGTGATCCTAGAACTGTAGGTTCATTCACTTCTTTTCCACACCCCTTACACAAAGCTATGTTAAGCTCTGCTAGGCTATTACACAAGGCTATTCCTGATATACAAGGATATGCTTCACTCTGCTAGCGTGGCTGCATATCCGAGTGAATACGACGCTCGAGCTGACGCGGGTTCAAGTCCCACCTCGTCAAGAATTTTTCTTTCTGTATATTTCTACCTTTCTCTCTTTCTCTCTTTGTGTGTGTGAACTCGATTTTTTTTTTTGCTTATCGGAATTATTGCATTCTTCGCCGGAAACATTACCGCACTTGTTCTGGAAACGAAGCACAAGGGGTAGAACATGAAGGCGAAAAAAAATGGAACGAAGAGAGTAGTGCCCGTTTATGGCGACCATAACAAGGCTGCTGTACAACAGCGAAACCTGAAGACGATTCCCGATCGAAACCTTCAGCGTTGCTGGCCGAATCGTACAACAGTGTAGGTCGATTGCATTACGAAGTAAGTCGCCTTTTAAAGGCGGCTCACAACACCATAAAGCCGTTAGGAAGGCTCCGGTCCCAAAAAAATGCAGTTTATCTTTCCTTTAAGGCAACCCTAAAAGAAAATATGATTTCATGTCTTACTCGGAGTTCAGGGCTTAAGAAAAGCGTCAACAGAAGTAGCTAAGAAGTACCTTAGTAATTGAAAATTTCAGGTACACAATTCGAACTATTTGTGCTACATTTTGGCACATTCATACCGATGACATTGTAGGCTCAAGTACTCCAATCACCCGCGATGGAACATATATTAAAAAAAGCATAGTTGATCCCTCTTTCTAAGAATAGGCGAAACGCGACATAGTTGAGCGTTTGTTGTGCATTGTTTCGCTACAATGGCAAAGGAACGTGTGCTACAGCAACAAATTACAATGATACGCGAAGAATGGCGACCAGCTCAGAACTTCCAGCGTTCACCTCAAGCAGAAAGCCCGCACGAACTGAGCATACACAGGACTTGCGCTGACTGCCCCAGCTTGACACTTAAAGCTCACCGTTCAAAGATAAAGAAGGACACAGGAAACAAACGCACAAGCATACACGAGACAAGCGCGAACAACTGTCAATTCTTACTCCTTAGAGCGTGAGCAGCCTGGTCCTTTTGTAAACGCGGCCGAAGCAGCGAGTGGAAGTGGCCTTCGTGCTTTCCTGAGTCACGAGTCTGATCTGTTAAGCGCGCACGCTGTTCGAGAGATGCTTGACCCGTGGAGACACGCGCTCGAAAAACGCGAGAGGAGTCCAACGCGAGAGGAGTCCAACGCGAGGCCGTTGCATCATCTCACTAGTCATGTCGAAAAAGCTGTGAGGTTATAGCTCTGAGACCGCCGACGGTATATGGTTAGCAAACTTCACAACAAACGTTCTGTTGCATAGTAGCTTGTGGCGCGCGTTGAAAAGTGAGAAGTCGCTGACTCAACGCCCTACTACGGAACTTATACTTCTCGTTTTTTTTTTCTTTGCAGTCTCTAAGTATATATTTTTGTACATCATATCCCTAATGTAAATGCGTCAGCGAGGCCCTTGTGATCACTGGCATCAAAAACACTTACGTGTTGAAAGAGCGTTTCCGTGCATTACACGACGCAATCAAATCCAATGTGCGCATTTCAGTTTGATTCAAGGAAGAAACTATAGTGTCTTCACGTTACGTTTCAGGCTACGCTTTTGGCTCACGAATTTCATTTTAATTTTCAATTTCATGTGCCAGGCTGCGCCACAGCGTGAGCATTTGACTGTATGCTGTGCCACAAGCCTCTTCGCTGAGGCGGGCCGTTTCAATTGAGGTAACGGTATGGAGACCATGGTAACATGATTTCTTCTCAAACTAAGCATTACGTTGGCACGAAACAAGTACCTCGCGGTTTACAAAACACTAATGCCATCTAAGTATACTTGGTGGTTGCTTTCATATTGTCTTTCTCGATAGTGAGTTTCATATTCTTGCCGACCTCAGTCGGCGTCAATAATCGCACAGTCAATGTCCAGTGTGTCTTAGAAAACTGAATTCTGCAGCAGTACCTTACTTTATCCGATTTACTTGCACTGTAAGTGTTGCTGGTGCGTTTTCAAACAGGCCAGATACTAAAATTCAAGCGTGGCTACCAAAGCAGAGGGCATATCAAGTTTTTTATTGTGTCGTTTGGTTTCTAAACTCGCGACGACTACACGCCTTCGACTGTAAACGCTCTACCTACACTACCCATAAAGTTAAAAAACCTGTTCGCATTCCCGAATAAACGAGGAACATCGCGCACGTCAATGACGGCGAGAACAGTTCCGTTGTTTATGCCCTGTTCCTGATAAAACTCGATAGGAGTGTCGAACAGAGGCAACTCAAAGTTTTGGTTAAGAAAGTTTTTAATAAATTTTTATGGCCTGAAATGCGGACAAGTGTGACGTAACGATGCAACACGTCCGGTTGCATAATGAGAGGTTGGTTGTGCTTCGTAACTCAGACTGTAGCAGCGTCACAAAGCGAAGATTTTAGTAATCTCGGTAGCATCACACATTATAGACCACTACAATAAAGGAACGCAACAAGACGCCTGAGACCGAAAGAATCAATAGTAGATGACTCCATATACCATTTTAAATCCCCATGGTGGCTAAAGGAGCTTAGCATAGGTTCAGTCAAGAAGGAATTGCACATTTATTGTCCTTTACATCTATCTTTACGTACTTAGAATAATAATGTTTAAGGTTTTACGTCCCGAAAACAGTGACCCCATCGGACGTTGATCGAATAAGTTTCAATGGAGACGTCAATTTCTTCGTGACTTAACGTGAACAGGCAGCTGTCGTCGCAAATCACATTGAAAATTTGAGAAACGCCCGTAGGGAATAATCACCAGGTTGCCCTAGTAAATGACCTTAGGCGAATGCCTAAGGCAACCAGTTAGTTATTCACCCATTGTACTCGCATAGTTTCCTACATAACTACACTAGAGGGAACTCGAGGGAATGATGGCTAGTACACAAATTTGTCTCATCTTCGTTACTACAGCTCCATTTGGCTTTGTGTGGCTCGAATCCGTGTGCATCAAAGGTTTAGAAGTTACGCTTTATCACTTTCACCGCATTATGTTCACCGATTCCAAATGTCCCACCACGATCACAATGGTCCGTTCTTTTATTCAAATCAAAATCAAAACACAGCGATAAACGAAGCCAGAACCGCGAAGGCTAAACAAGTTCATTTATTGCCCATCTTTTTTATGGCAGCTGAACGATTGCAGGGCCCTAAGTCCCCGCTAGGTAATTCTAGAAAACACCATGTTTGTACTGATTCTCCTGGTCATCCCTCCGAAAGCTCTCTGACCTAGCGTGGCTTTATATTGCCTCCAAGATCTGAGGCACCGAAACCGCACTTGGTATTGCAATGCCTCCGTGATCAGTCACAATGTGACCACGATGTCGTGCACCGAAGTCATTGCGTCACTTCACGCTATGTGGCGTCATACAGACATCGCGATGACGTTAGCAGTTTTGGTCATATGAAAATGAACAGATTTTATTTCTGGAGAGATACAGAAAAACAAAGCGAAGCTAAAGGCCATTCGGCCTGACGTGGCTTCGCTACGAGAAATGATAAAAGTTCAGCAAACAGTGCTACATTGAATAATAATTATCACAATACAAGGAGCCGCATAATAACAGAACACAGAAATAGCATAAGAGCAAAAATAGGTGACATATAAATACAAAAAATAGGCTGCATAGACACACAGAATCGGACATCGAGGCTCTTTTCATTACAAAAAGGCACATACTTCCATATTGATATATTCTTATAGTACACTCATATATTCGTACATACATCTGCCCATATGTACGTACATACTACTGTATATGCACGCGTTTTATACTTAAAGGTGAGAGTATATGTGGAACCTAGCCAGAAGTTTATTGGCAACATGATGTTTACTATACTCAATTAATGAGAAGGTGTTTATGTGATATTTGAATTGCGTTAATGAGAGGTTAAAATTTAATTGTTCGCTTAAATGACTTATAAGCTGTGGGGCGCGGTATGCAATTAGGGCTCTACTATATCCAGTCCTAGTAGCAGGAACGCGAATTTGTTGCATACGGAGCGACTATTTGAGTGCGCCTTCCTGTGCCGTAATAGTGTGGAGTTTATTTTTATAAATGTAAAGTAATAGCTTATATTCATACACCTGTCTTGCTTTGAGTATACCATGTTTTATAAACAGTGGACCGATAGGCATGTCCCTTGGGTTGGCATATTAATCATTGAATAGGCGGAAAACTTTTTTCTGTAATATTTCTAGTTTATTTAAATTCTTCCCACTTGTAGTGCCCCATACTAGCATACTATAACTCAAACGCGAATAAAAAAGAGCGTAGTATATCTTTTTTTTAGCCAAATTGGTATAAGTGGATTTATTTTAAATATACACCCAACAGTCTTACTTAGTTCGGATGCGAGACTATCAACATGGGTATTTCAAGACAAATTTTCTTGGAACCACACTCCGAGGAATTTTCGTGATTTAACCTGCTCCAGCCTTTGCTTTTTGAAAAAAAAATGTTAATGTCTTCCTCGTAGGGCTTGTTGATAGGCTGGAATACTATGTACTTGCTTTTAGATATATTAAGCATGAGCTTATTTTGATGAAGCCATTTTTTCTAATTTGAGTATGTAATAATTTACTTCAGTTTCAAGGTGCATGAGTATTCTACCTGTACAAAATACGTTGGTGTCGTCAGCGTAAATAATTAATTTTGGGGATCGTGGAATGTCACACAGATCATTATTATATGTTTGAAATAGTAACGGTTCAAGGATTGAACCCTGCGGTACACCATTTTTTACAGTTTTCATTGGGGGAAACAAGGTTACTCCCCTTAACTTATTGTTTTTTAAGATAACTTTTTATTAGTTTAGCTGCCACGCCCTTTACACCATAATCATGCAACTTAGACATCATACGCATGAGGTGCATAATGACGCCATCTGGTGCCTCGCTCACCTGATCATTTTCTACATCACTCATATTTAGGTGGACAATCCTTTTCACATTTGATAAAACATCTAAGGCTTTCGCGTTGATAATTCACTCCTTCATTGCGTTTTCAGAAGTTATTCAAAGCGGCCATCACATGGTCACGCAACAGATGGCGATTTTCAGCGAAATACAGAAGCAGAGGGTCTATTGAGCCTGTACATGAGAAAAATGAACTGCGAAAAAATATTTCAGTGCTCAATGAGCCCTAAAGGTCGCTGGCTATGAGCCCCGCCCACCTCCAACGACGGCATTTTGGCTATGACGTGTGTAACGGGAGGGGCTTGAAGAAGTGGAGCCTTCCACCGAAGACAGTTCAATTTTGATTGCCGAAAGTAATAAGGCCCTAATAGCTCAACTGCACGCTCAGCTGGCCACGAAACAATATCGTTCGCTGGAATACAGATGGTCGGAAAAGAGGCGGCTTGTAGCGTCACTGATCACGAGTACACCAGTGTTGTCGAATTCTCGGGTGGCTAACGAGCTTGTAAAAAATAATCTTTATAAATTAGGTGCTCGAGCAAAATACTGACATTTCACCAACTTGTTTGTCAACAACTAAGGGTTAACCCACAGCACATGGATTATTAGCGAAAATTTGGGGGACCTTTAATCTTGGCTGAAAGAGTTGAACGCGATGGCGATATCATGTCTCTAGCGCGTCCTTCAGCCACTTAGCGCGAACTCTTTATTGTATGATGTTGGTCGAGAAGATTACATTGAGGATTACTAAAATGTAACTTGAAAGTGTCTTGCGTCAGTAGAGCTGTCGCATATGACCACATTCTGGATAATGGGTAGCATGCTTTAAATCACGAGAAATTGCGTGCGTGAATGGTTTTCGGACTTGCTATGCTCCCACGCACTGTGATGAGCGTGTGCCTTTCTTTTAATGGGTTGCCTACTTTAAACCCCGACTTCGTAAGAATAATCACATGTTCAGATGCGCCACAGTAATTTACGCTTGTTACACGTATTATTACTGCGATATAACTTGTGCTGTAAGGCCAGTACAAAGGACGAGTGCTTTTGTGAAGCACGAGGCATTTTCACTGTATTTCCAAGCAGAGGGTTATTTTTAAGCAATGGCGAGGCACTGTGGTAGAACGTCTGCTTGCCGCCTAAACGACCAGGGTTTGATCCTCACTTAGATCCAGAATTTTTTTATCTTTATTTTATTTGCACCTTTCTTCATTTTTCGGTCACGGACAAGGTGATGATATATTTCGCTCACAGCCAACGATGCCCTGGACAACCCCTACACCAACACCTTAATCTCTGCATAACGAGCTCTTTAACGCTATCCCGTTAAAATTGGGTTTCGTGGCACTTTCAAAGGGTCACGAAACCCAAATAAGGGACCCGAAATCCAAACGCAAATGGGGCATATCATTGGGTCACTCGTCGACAAAACAGGCCCGAGATGCGCGACCACTTACAAGGCATCAAATGCGAGGCCCATCCTCGTCTTGTTGCCGCCGATTCTTGCCGCCTTTGCGACTAGAAGAAAGTCCACTGTGGTGCCCGTAGGGAACCACTGTGATCTTGGGTTACAGGGCGAGGATCGGCACACAGAGTCCAAGTATAGCACGTCGCAAATGCCATCAGTTGGAAGTACTGTTGACTTGGAGTACTTGTTGTAGTTGTACGTGCAGATCATCAGAGGTGGTGGGTCCTTTGGTGTTGGTGTTACATCGGGAATAACTGGTACATCTGGAATAACTGGTACATCTGGAATAACTGGTACATCTGAAATAAAAATTAATTTAGAACTGGTTAGTGTTCAGCCACGCACTTTTTTTTTTTGCACTAAGGGAGAAAAAAATGACTAATTCCAGAAAATGGGAAGATTGAGCAATGTCACGAATGATTTGCGCTAATTTACCTATTGCTCGGGAAATCTCTTTTGTCCACTTCTGAGCTGAAAAAAATGCGCGATGAACAACTATGCCAACACGATGCGATGTGAACATGAACGCATGTGCGAGGATGATGGTAGCCAGGAAGAGTTGATGAGAAGTCTACAACGAAGAAGCCCGAAACGCACCACAAACAAGAATGTTTTCGGCAGTCCATGAATGCAAGAGCGTTGTATGCCTCACCGAATACAAAAAAAAAGTGATTTCGTCGTTCGATGTCAAGATTAATGGTACCAGAAGTTGCTTGACGGACTCATTGTGTCATATCATTCGGCATTAGAAAACAGGAGGAGCTAGGTCATGTTTATGATCAGGATTGTTTCAACATCTCCAAATCACGACCTGGTGATGACGGACGCCGTAGAGGAAGGTTGAGAAAATTTAGAAATATCAAAATTTTCCCAGCCCTTTTCTACGGCGTGCCCAAATAAAAAAAATGACGTGAATTGCAACTCAAGATTACGGAGTTAGACAAGGAGATCAGAAAGGTGGGTATTAAAATCAATCTGCAGAAAACGAAAATAATGTCCAACAACCTCGGAAGAGGAGAGCGCTTCGAGGTTGGTAGTAGTCCACTAGAAGTTGTAAAAGATTATGTCTACTTAGGGCAGGTAATAACCGCAAAGCCAAACCACGATATTGAAGTAACTAGAATAATAAGAATGGGGTGGAGCACATTTGGCAAGCACTCTCTAATCATGACTGGTATACTGCCACTATCCCTTGAGAAGAAGGTATATAACAGCTGCGTCTTGCCGGTACTTAGCTACGGAGCAAAGGCTTGGAGACTTACAAAGAGCCTTCAGCTTAAATTGAAGACGACGCAGGGAGCAAGGGAAAGGAAAATGGTAGGTGTAACCTTAAGACACAAGAAGAGAGCAGAGTGGATCAGGGAAAAAACAGGGGTTAAGAATATCGTAGTTGAAATCAAGAAAAGTAAATCGACATTGGCCGGGCATGTAGTGCGTAGACAGGATAACTGCTGGTCATTAAGGGTAACTAACTGGATTCCCAGACAAGGCAAGTGGGTTAGGGGGAGACAGAAGGTTAGGTGGGCAGAAAAGATTACGAAGTTTGCGGGTATAAAATGGCAGCAGCAAGCACAGGACCGAGCTGGCTGGCGACACATGGGAGAGGCCTTTGTCCTGCAGAGGACGTAGCCAGCCAGACAGGCTGATTATGATCATGATGATGGTGAGGATGATGATGATGATGATTGAAAAGTACATTATCGCCAAGCATTTTCGCCTTCGTCGAAAATGATTGAGTCTGGTGCGGCTGAAAAATGAAGCCACCAAATCTGGCTCTACAGTCAAGAACCATGAGAAATACACCACCAAAAAGGATACGTTCTCGTCCAACTGTGTAGAAAGACACGGACAAATGTTGCGACTCAAATTGCTATTCTCGATATTGCCAGAGTCCACCGTTGCACATCTCCGATTGGTCCAGCGGTCTTTGATGTCCTCTCCGATTGGCTTAAAACAGCGCGTCATGAAGCTTTTCAACATGGTGATGCTATTTTACACTGTCCAGAAGAACACTTAACTATATATATATATATATATATATATATATATATATATATATATATATATATATATATATATATATATATATATATATATATATATATATATATATATATATATATATATATATATATATATATATATATATATATATATATTCGGGTCGTCTCGTCTCCTCTCGACTGTGGTCCTTGGCGCTGTTCACCATGCGCGTTCAATATGGCGTCGCGCGATGACATAATCAACTCTGACAGATTATGACGTTATCGGACGAAATCGTGGACTGTAACACATTGAATACTTTGTGTACGGGATGATTCGCATATTTCTAACTTCACGGCCCACTAAATTTCACCCCCGTCAGAATGCAGCAGCCGTGGCGTGCAGTCGATTCCACCTACTCGAACTTGACAGCTTGTCACCTTTGCTGCTAAACGGCCGTGCTCAGTGCTAACCTCGAATGAAACTTGTAATAAAACCTGATATACAACTTGTAATAAATGTTACCAAGGCAATCTTGCACATTGTGCAGGTTCCACCAATAGTAAACCCAAGCTCGCAAGCTGTGAAGAATGGCAATCGGGCGAATGCAATTTCGTTTGTGCGTGTAGCACCGTGTGAATGGCAGTAAATCTGAAGACATTTAGAAGTAAATACCGTTTCCTCTGCCCATGTGGCACGAGTATTTATCTGCATTTACACTTACTGTTTAAACTGACATGTAGGGGCTCAGCTTATTGTATGATTTTGATTCGAATGTCACGGTTACGATCCCTGCCATGAGTCACATTCCAATGAAGTCGAAATGTTAGAAGTCTGCGCTCTGTGAAATATTAATGCACACCAGACGGTCAAAATTTCCGGGGCCCTCGACTACGGCGTGCCTCACACTCAGAGTCATATAGAGTTTGGGAAGTCAGACCTCGAAATATTAAGACCGTATGATTCGGAAGTTTGCAACATTCTGAAGATGGGTTGTTATTCTACGAGCTAGCGAGGTAAAGGTTCAAGATAGATGGCGATCGTGATTTCAGGGTTATCGGGTTAGCGCGTGAGCGTTGACAAATAACTACTACAGCGCCACGTCCCAGAAGAGTGTTCCGAGAGGTCGGACAACGGAAACTTGTATCACTCTTCTTACTCTTCCCTAAGGTGCGATAACTCCCGTCCACTGAAAGCGCTTCTTTATTCCCATTTTTTTTTTTGTTTAGACTAATTTCTATATTTCGTTCAAAGCAGCAACCCTTCGAACGAAACAATAATCCTTGTGAACCATTCATCTGCGGTCTCGTGTTGAGTGCGAAGAAGTTTCAGTATGAACAAAGCACTGCCAAGCATTAGCTCTCCCAGCAATTTCGTAATCGTCCACGGAGATGAGGGACAAGCACAAATAACAAAAACCTTAAAAAGGCTCTGACACAAAATTTTCGGCCTCTCGCTTTTTTGCTACATGTTGCAGTGCCTGTTAGTCATTACCCGGCACATCTTTTGCCGCTGTGCGTTGCAGATAGATATTTGCAGGCTTCTCATTACCGATCAGCCTTAGGTTTGCTTTGAAAGAGCTTTGAGAGAACGGGACAGCAGTGTCACCAAACAAAACATCCGATGCCTGCGCCACGGCCATGGACTCGCGAGCAGCATTCGCGTTGTATCTGCTGGAGCAAACGCGGCAAAAAAAGAAAATTCACGGCTATGACGTCAGCATGACTTGTATTGACTCCAGCGGAGGGAGTGGGGCTTCACCGTGGGCTATTTTTCAGATACCAGTGCCCGATTACTCACGCGAACTTCAAAAATTTTTGAAAAATAAGTTCCAAGCTATGTTCGCTGTTGATATTTTGCCGGTGATATACACATGTTCACAGAAATTCATAACTTTGGAGGGAAATTCAGTGTTAGTACTCTTGAAAATACAAAGGAAGCGTGTAGGGCTCGTCGTAGGGATGATTTTTGTAGCATGTAACATTTAAGACGGGCGAAATAAATGCGTAGTCATAATTTTCACTATCCTGAAGACGCCATGGACAAATTTCCCGCGATAAAACCTGTCCCCTACGATAGAATTCATATTAAGCTCAACTGCATAAAGGCAAAGGTTACTCCACTTTACCCGTCTTTTTCTTGGGCGTCGTCGATGGCGTATTCTTCGGCGGCAATCCTGTGTCTTTTGCGGCTGGCAGTGACATGCGGAAAGCAATAGGATTTTTTAGTGTTCACTTTATATCCATATTCTACCAACACATGATGACAAAAAAAAAGCGAGTAGGACACGGCGTAAGCTGTTACATTCGCCAGGGACGAAAATGCAGTTTTTAAGGGTGAGAGCCAATATCTAATTACTGGAGCTATCGGAAACACTAAAATTTGAAGGTGAAAGACTACTGTACCACAATGTATTAAGTTAAACAATCGTGCACTATACTTTCACCAAGGCATAACGAGACGCGCTGAAAGAGATACGCGTTGATTTGAATTGATATTTCCACCTAACTGCATCATTTATTCCCCCCCCCCCCCGCCCGCCAGTAGCTTTCTTTCTGGGCCTCACTTTGGCGTCTTCCGGCCTATACATTTGACCACTGAACGATGCCTTGTGATTAAGTTTAATACAGCGTCACGATGAGATCACGATGACGTCAAAATTATGTGACCTGCATGTGACTCAGAGCCGGTATAAACGAAAATGCGCGAAAATAAATGAGGTCTAAGAAAGCAAGAGTTCAATACGCCACGTCATTTTTTTTGGGGGGGGGAGGGGGAGGCAGAGGGGGAGCTTTTATAATAATAGTATTATAAGGTGGCTAGTGCTCGTGTTCTGTCCAGTCTTGGTTTTCGTTTCTTTTTGCACTGCTTTGATTATACCCGCTTTGAATATTTACCAACTTCCCCAGTTTTCAATCCTACATGCCTAGCCATGATCCTGTACACCGTGACGTCATAACGATCGTACGTTTACGACGCATTATGACGTCATTACTATCATATGTCACGCGGCTTTTTGTTTCGATTCAATAGTCTGCCGTGTTTCGTTCAAAGTGTGCAGTAACGAAGCATGTTAATACATTAGCCTGAGAGGGACAAACATAAGTTCGAAACTCTAATTCAGAGAATGCCACTAATGGATAGATTCTCTGTTATTTTTGCTGAAACAGCTTAAGTTTTCTCTTTGAAAGTGGACTAATAGGTTTTTTTTTTTATTTAAGTCGGTTAAGATTACTGACTGCTGGCGTTGCGCGCGACTAGAAAGCCGGGATGCATATAACACTGATGGTGCAATAACATATAACATACATATAACATAACATATAACATACATATAACATATAACATAACATGCATATAACACCGAAGTGCGCGCGTTTAATGGTATATATACTGGGCATGGCATGTTGCTGGCATGTAGCACAATTTTCGTCAAATTCTTAATGTAATATAAAATGAGCAGATAGGTCTTTGTCTGAAAAGTTCAGAACGATGAAGGCGCCATCACTTGGTTCTTATTCTGGTGCTTATGAGCGTCAGCCACCTGTAGCATGAAAGTTGTCAGCGAAGAGACTGATGGCATTTCTCGACAAGTTCAAGCACCGGAAGCGCTTGACTGGCAACGTGCCCAACGCATTTCACGCGACAACGAGTGTTCAGAAAGCCTATTCTATCGGCTTTTTGTATTAAAAAACGGTCGAAAATATGGAAAAAAAAGAGATGGTGGACCGCTGTGGAACTCCTGTGAAAGTACAATGTTAATCGTAATGAACAGTTTGTGAGGTTGCCTATCGACAAAGTTATCACTTCTCAGTGTTAAAGGGGCAGGGACTCTTACTTTTTGAGGGGGCTTCTCAGAAGGGAAACCTCTGCTTACAAAATATTCATGCGCTTCTGGAATCAACTGCGGCAGGTTTAACAGCCAGGGTGGGGGAGCTTTTTGTGCCGCCCTTAGAAACTCGCTCGAAAAATAAATTTCTCTGCAGTCTTTTTTTTTTTTTCAATACTCCAATGAAACAGTTGCTACAGCGTCTCTGCTATCTCTCATAATACGTTGGTAGCGAAGTGGAGGGTATCGGCAGTGCGACAGCCGATCAGGAGCGCCGTTGCACTAGCACCGTGTTTCTAGTCCTTCTGTCATAGAACGTAGTTTCTTCTGAAAATTCTACTTTTGTTTGGAATACACTATGAACTATGCATTAAGACATAATGAACTATTTTCAGGTATTTCATGGATGAATTTTCAAATAGTGGTTTCGAGATTTTTGCTACACTACGAAGCAAAAATGTTTGCAATATTAAAAAAAAATGTGACATATGCTCCATGTTCCAACTATTCTGAACGAATATTTTAGAAGTGATAAGTGAATGATCATTTTTATTTTTAGAAAAGTTACTGCACTTTTAAGTTGTAAATATTTCATTATTTCAACAATTGTCAAAAATGAATAAAATTAAAGAATGCGAATGACAATACAAGAGAGCGCAACATCGAAATTTCTCATTAACGCCCTCTCTCGGTGGAATACATGCGCAGAACGATTGGTTTAGGTTAACAATGTTATCCCATCTAAAAAATGCTAATGCGACCTTCCCATAAATAACAGACGAAACCTACACGCACGTGTTCTCTGAAGTACATTGCACCTTTTTCGGCCAAAAAGAAAGTTGCAAAAGAGACGTGTGCAGTGGGGAGCAATTTAAGAGGGGTCTTTCCATCTAATAAACGTTTACTCGAAATGTACCAATACGAACGCCACATGTTGTATTGCAAGGCACACATTTCCGCTGGAGCCTTTAGTGTTATAAACGCTTCCGCGGTAATCGGCTGCATTCAGGTGATGTGACCGTGCAATTTGACTGTTCCCGGTCACGTTGTTCAAGACCTGTGGCAAAATGACTCGTTGCCTAGACGTGAAGAAGAGACGTCCGTTTAATGCCAATTCTAGAGGCGAACTTGGCCCGACCACGTGCGCGTGCCCCAATTCACCCCCTGCTTCCTCTTCTTCGATAGAGTGCGGCAAGCTCCTAGATCCTCCGTTATTATTTTGCAACAGTACCAACGCGAAAAACAAAAGCAGCGTTGTCTCAGTCACAGTAGTCGTGCACAAGGCGGCGCCAACTCACGCATCTCTTTCAAGAGGTACCACGCGACGGCCACAGCAACCGCGCCCACTGTCATGACTGCGACGACACCCACCAGGATCATGCAGGCTGGCGTCTCTCTGTGCGAAGCGTGAAGTATAGGCAGATAATGTACACTTGTCTCCAAAAAAAAAATACACATATTCGTTATGAATTACGCCGCTCTATATGTTATCACGTTAGCGCGGTCGGTGAACAGAAGGGCTATACTGCTACAGTTAATGTGTTCTAGGTACTTTCCTGGAAAGACGAGTATGAAGCCTTTGTAGAAGCTTGAGTCGAAAAAAAATATTCTGAGTGCAAACCCATGGCCCATTCACTCAAGCACACAACCATGCGCAATTCACTTTAAACACTGGAGTCAATGAGTTGGAGTCAATAAATATTATCGGACGGGGCAAGAGGGATGAAAGGGGGGCGCAAATCCAGTGTCATACACTCCCACAACAGAGAAGGGGCGCTGCTGCTCGGGGTATGTTAGAGTTACTGTATATGCTAGCATATACAGTAACTCTATAGGGTGAATGGGGGAGCACAAAGTCAGTTCCGTGCATTGACATAATCGGGAGGGGGCGCTACAACGAACCTTCGCCCCTACCCCTTGAAAAAGAACCCTGCACACACCTACACGATATTTGAAGGACACTTTAGAAGGGCATTCAAACGTCACCTTTACAGTCGTGCGTTTACCATTGCATGCTATCAAATGGACCATTAAGACAACACACAATGACGTTTGTTGAAGTCGACATGAAAAAAGAAAAAAACAGACCGCTTGAGTAATGAACCGGAAAGACATGTTTAGGAGATCGTCAGTTGACAAGTGCATTCAGGAGGCATTGTTGTGGGATGGCAAAACAACATTGACATATTTTTATGCAAAGCTTTAAGCCAACCTCGCTGTTGTGGAAATGTAGATCGTGTGAAGAATTGTCGGTCGCGGGATCGAATCCCGGTTGCGGCGGCTGCATTTCCGATGGAGGGGAAAATGTTGTAGGTCCGTTTGCTCAGATTTGGGTGCAGGTTAAAGAACTCCAGGTGGTCGAAATTTCCGGGACCCTACACTACAGCGTCTCTCATAATCATATGGTGGTTGACGTGCTGTACCACTTGGCAGATCCCCGACGGGCGACTCTCTGTTCGCCGCTATCGTCAACAACACGTATTGCTTTTTAAGTGAGGTTTTTTTCTAGCGTCATTTCGGTAGTTCTATACCTCATTTTTAGAGTGACATTTTGGTGTATTGAAAACAAGCGATAGTGGGCGATAGTGGGTGAAACAAGCGACAGTGGGTGAAGGGGGGGGGGTGCTATCAACTTCCTCGGTATCTTTAACGTGCGATTGCTTATGAGTAAAATGATGTTCATAAAAAATTCAGGTGCCGTAGCTTATACCTCGTTAAAAATTTATCGATCACCGCATGTGACAGGCCATAAAACATAAAAAACATGAAAAACAAGATGCGCATGAGAACAGATGTGCATGAGTTATTAGTATGCACATGTTTGTTTTTGTTTGTATTTTCTTTCGACGCGTCTCGTCCTATCGCGCAGTTATATCATAATAATCTCTTACCATGTTGTGCCCACCTTTCCACGCTGCATGCAAGAACGTCCTTTTGTAATACTTGCTAGGGTTCAAAGTCCCAAAACCACGACATTATTGCGATAGACGCCGTAGTGAAGTGCTCCGGAAATTTCGACCACATGAGTTCTATAAAGTACACCAGAAGCACATGGGCCAACAGCATTTTTGCCTCCGTGGAAAATGTGGCTGCCACGGCCGAGATTCGATCCTGCGACCTGAGGGTCAGCAGCCGAGCGCCTTAGCCACTAGACCACCGTGGTGGCGCAGAATGTCCATTTCTCTGGCCTTCGGCATGTGCGCACAAAAGCAACCAGATCACTAGCTTACGTGCTAGGGATAATCGCAGCGGGGGCCGTCGGCTCAGCATTGGCAAGCGCTGCAGTGGATTGCGGCTGGCCGGCTGCAGGTTCAGGTTCGTGGCCGGAAGACTCCTGTTCCTCGCCCTGCGTCATCAGTTAATTCGTTTTAGATGCGTGACTACACTGGTGTGTAATCTGCGTCGTTGGGCGATTACTGTGAATCCCACCGTATTGTGGCATGTAAATATCTGAAGAGGCATCGTGTATACCACGGACAACTGGTTAAAACAAGGAAGGTACGACTCGTGCCCAAGTTTAGTAAGCGCACACTAACATTTGTGTTCTGGTTCAAACTATAATGGGTTTTTATAATCAATACATTCACCTAACCAATAGAAATAACTTTTTCAGAAAACATAGGGGGAAGTAATTTTAAGTGAAAAGAAGAGAAAAGTGAGCCCCGTAACTGTCTCTCAGTGGCAGGACACCTCAACAGTAGCTCGATCACGAGGGATGGGGTTAGAGAAGGGATTAAAAGGATAAGATTAAAAGGTAAATAGATAGAGAGAGATGAAGGAGAGACTGAGGAGTAGGGACAGCGAACGACGGAAGTAAGAAGACAGGAAAGATTGACATGGTTGCAAGAGTTTGACACGGTTGCAGGACGGGGCATCACTGGCGAGAGCTCTTGTCGGCGTCAGGAGATAGCATAGAAACGTTCCTTGTAATGTAACTTTGCGTTCGGCATAAGTATTCTGTAGGCTACTATGATAATAAAAAAACATTATTCCCGCAACCTTATATAAGCAACAGATCAAGTAAGTATAAACCTTATTTCAACTTCCATTTATAACTGTTCTCCACTTGGACATTATGAATACGGGATCACGCTTTTTGATTGCGCTTATGTGCTGACTGCCTGATGGCCTGCTTTTGACGCAAAAGTTGCAACACTGCCCATATGTTCATTTGCCCAGATATCACACATCTAGAGAATCTTAGTTCGGAACTCTGGGCGATATACGCAAGCGATCGTTGTTGGCAATCACGCGTAAGTATAGGGACAATTTTCTCCCCTTGCATGCAAACTGGCTAGATTTCTATGAGCTATTGTTTCAATATTACATCCATCGCATCATCACGGTCATCATATCGACGCATCGCATACAAAAAAAAGAAGATAGCATTGTACCGGTGCATATTGTACTTACCGAGGCGGATTCTTCACCTTTTGAAAAAACAAACAAAAATAAAATTAGACCTGTTGAGAATTTTTTTTTGCCACTACAGACTTTTAAATTGCGAAAGGCAGAATGAAGAACCTGAAACAATGCAAGGTTTGGCTGTTGCGAATAAAGTTCTGAATGCGAGGGCGTGTTATGAAATAAGAGCGGTAATTCTCTAACAAAGACGTCATATGGCGGACAAAATGAATCAGCGTTTCTGTGCGACTATTCGAGTTGATAATTTCTTTCCAAGATTCAGTCGGTCGAGTCAGTGACCGAGCAAGCCCATTCTCTGCAACTTGGAGAGGCAAACTCTGCATTTTGTTAACTCCATTTGACGCTGGTTCAATGTCACCCACTGCAGTTTGTGTGAACCTGATCCCCATACGGAGTGAAATAGTGACAGTGGTTTGACTGGCTCCTTTTTTTGTGAGACAAATTCATGGAAAACAAAATGTAGTGAAGCCAGCTATAACGTAGGGGAAGATTTTCATAAGTTTTCAATAGAGATCTGATGCTTGAGGTATATTGCTTAAGCAGGCAAAAAAAAACAACAATTCGTCACCTTGTGTGAATGAGTCCTCATCTCGAATATAGGTCATTAAAGATGCACTCAAATCGTAGACGTACTCTAAATTCAATGGCATAGTTTCCACCTCGTAATATGTGGGAGTGCCTGAAATGCGGCTTATTCTCGCGCACTGCCAGTGCTGTAGTGAAGGTAGCGACACTTACCATGTAGCCTGGGCCTGCTAAATGAACCCAAAATTAACATCAGCTGTCCATGTTACCAAACATGACAGGGAGGCAACCCTGCTGCGTAGCTCAAAACTGGACGAACAGCAAACTCTGATTTGGGTGCATGTTAAAGAACCCCAGGTGGCCGAAGTTTCCGGAGCCCTTCACTACGGCATCTCTCATAATCATGTGGTGTTTTGGTACGTTAAACCCTACATATCTGTTAATCAACCAATCAACCAATCATTGGTCCCGTGGGCTCGGGCAACAGCTTTGGCTTGTGGCCTCCCAAACTTGGTATGTCCACCAGCCCGGTGGTGATGAGGGCAAACTTGCATGCCAAGTTTTACTAGAGGCTTTTTTCTCTCCTTCCTCGCAGCATTAACTAAAACAAACTCACAAACTTTCGCACTATGACCGGACCAGTCAACTCCAGGCCAACTCGACCTTCGTTGGAGTCACCGAAACGAATAGCTTGTTCCGTTACGAGGTCGGCTTTCATACTGAAACTGTGTCCACCACATCTAATGAGGAAGAAAAAAAAGGTGAGCCACATGAATCCTTGATTAGTAATGCCCCCCATGTCATGTTACTTACCATGGGCAGAATGCCATAAACAGCATTATACTTTATTATTCACACGCGACCTTTTTTTCCTCTCATGTAACTGCACAAAAAATAATACTACCTCATAGTAAAATCTGAAGCAACCAGGACTGACTATAAGCTTAACAGAATGCTGTAGAATACTCCAGTCGTCGAACTGAAGAGAATCACGCTAAAAGAAAAAGAAGCGAAGGTTTAGCCATTGCTTATAACCGAGCAAATGCCGAAAAAAGCTACGTCTTTGGACTGACTCACTTAGGACGAATTAGGCATAAGTTGATCCCTGTGAAGTAACTCCAGTGATCCCAGAAGTAATAACACTAATTTCACAAAAACGAAGGCATAACCACAAATTGCGCAGTGTACAATTAATTCGGCCAACCAATGCCATTCATGCACTTTTTCTCACAGGACTAACTGGATTCCCAGAGAAGGCAAGCGGGTTAGGGGGAGACAGAAGGTTAGGTGGGCAGATGAGATTAAGAAGTTTGCGGGTATAAATTGGCAGCAGCAAGCACAGGACCGGGTTAACTGGCGGAACATGGGAGAGGCCTTTGTCCTGCAGTGGACGTAGTCAGGCTGATGATGATGATGATGATGATGATGATGATGATGATGATGATGATGATGATGATGATGATGATGATGATGAACTGGGCTCAATTAACCGGGTCTTATGAAGTATCCCTAGTCATCTTACGGGGGACAACACTGATGTTTAAAAAGCGAAGCATTTTTGACGACTTACGAAGTGATGGATAATTAAGAATAAATGATGAACACGCTTTTATTCTCGCAAACTTAGCACTAACTTGTTAAAATGGAACACTAAATAAGTCATTGCTAGCCGTCTTTAACGAGATAACTCTAAGATTAAAAAAAATGAAGGATTATTATGACTTATGAAGTTATGAGTGATTCAGAATGAATACTGTCCACGCGTTTAGTCAAACACGATTACAGGGATAACTAGGTATAGCAAGATACGAGGAAGTATATCTAGTCATACTAGGTATATTTTGCCCTCTCGACAGGTGGCACGGAGAGGACAAAATTTACGGCTTACCCTGTCTTGTGATGTGCTTAATAAACTCAGAATAGGTTTTATACGTGTGCTTAGTGTAATACAATTCAGACTGCTTAGGACTAACGGACCCTTTTGAAGTAACCCTAATTGCCCTACGGACGATAACAAGCGAAGGCTTACCTTGTTCTTGATCCCCCATGGTTTATGAAGCACAGTTGGCCGGAAGAATGGGAGGAAGTCGTGACACAGGTCGCGACAGCTAGTATAAAGTCGGTGTGTCTAGAAGACTTGCGAAGACGAGAGGCCTTATCTCTGAGAGCGAAAACCTTAGACGTCAAAAATGTCACCCGCTCGCTGCTCGAAAAGAACGTGTGCCAAGCCTCGTCGTTTTCTTCTTCTGTCAATTTTTAGCTAACAGTTCCACTACTATCAACGGTTCTTTCGTAGGTTTAGTTTCGTATACCTTTGCCCAAGGTCGGCTTTTTTTTTCTACGGTACGAAGAAATAAGGCCCCGGGTGCTGTGGCGCAGTTTAGAGGTGTGTTTGTATCACGTAACCAGATTAAATGCTTATATAACTAAGCCTACGCAATCATATTAATCCACGTTGCCTTCCCTGCAGAGCTGTGAGATGCTACCAGGCTAGCAATAAAAGAATCATCACAAAAATAGGCCTGCAACAAACGGCCACAACTATAGCGCAGAAGGCCTAAAGAAGTGGGAATGCAATGATTTCTCTCATTCTTGAAAATACTTGAATTATATATAAGAAAAGTCACTGAAAAACAAAGATAAGTTTAAAATTATTTGTTGAAAATTATTTTTTCCAGAAAAACAAAATTGGGGGATCCTCAAGCTTTGCCTTTGAGAGTTTAGCGTGCATGGTAGCGGTATCCTGTTCCTATTGCGTGCTTCAACTACTTAGTGCACACTTTTCATTGTATTCCGTTACTCGTGGATTTTAGATTCTGCTTTACTACAAGGTAATCGATAAAGTTTAAAGTGGCTTGTATCAGTGACGCTTTCGCGTGTAGCTGTGTTCTATGTAATGGGTAGCATGCTTTAAACCACGAGCAACCATGCACGTGACATCTTTTCGAACGTGCTGTGCACCCACTACAAGGTCTTGAGGAAATACGCGAAGTCATGTGTGTGCCTTTCGTAATGGGTGGCTGGCTTGAAACCACGAAGTCGTCGTGGTAATGATGTGACCTTCTCATGCCTGGAATACAATGTACGCTTTTACTGCGCAATAATAATTGCTGCGATGCTACATGTTGTATTGTGAAGCTTGTATACAGGACGTGTGTTGTTGAAGAGCATATATATATATATATATATATATATATATATATATATATATATATATATATATATATACATATATATATATATATATATATATATATATATATATATATATATATATATATTATTATTATTATTTTGAAAATTTTCGGGTGAGGGCTGATTCTACGCTATACAGGGGCAACAGCGCATCCACTGAGGCTGAATGTGGGCAAAGGGAACGCAACGTAACTTGAAATTGTGAGCAATTTTTATTAGCAGCCTACACGTAGCTACATTTATCCAGGCTATCCACTCTCGAAGCATTCGTGCACGGCCCGTCGGCGAAGCGTTCCAGGGTCGTTGAGTAGTCCACAACGCACTTTTGTCGGGCCGCCGCTTGTCGGAAGGCACTGCCGGGACCGCCTCCCGCAGTACAGCTTAGGGCGCAGTGCATCACCAGGAAGAGTTGTTCTCGAGACAGACGAATGCCCGGAAGCCGCTGTCCGAGCTTCGTCGTCACGGCGGTGCTCGCGCCACGTGACATCAAGAAGGCCAGGTAGCTCAACTTCAAGGCCAAGCCGTGGGCTCTGAAGGATCCATTCGGAGTCGCGGTTCCGTTCGCGGTCTCTAGCCGTGGGGTGTCGTTCTGTTCGAGAAAAAAAGAAGGATCATAATGGAAGTTGAGTTTGAATTTTTTTAATAAAAATTAAAAGAAGGCCCCAGCAAGAGGGGGCAGTTGGCAATCGACGAAGATTCGGGCCCCCTGTACAAAGCTTAGAGCAGAGTGAGATATAACACGCTTATGTACAGTGTATTGATTATCACAGGAAGTGCATAGAGTTGGCTTTTAGAAGTTAAAGAATACTGCTATAGTCCCTGGATGTATCAAGAAATAAATAAATACGAATATAGGATTGAAACATCACAAAACCATTCGCGATATTGAGCCTCATATCATTTTAAGTTATCTTATTGTGTTACATCAATAGACAATGAATCATTCCATGACATTATTTTAGTGTAATGCAATTGCGTACATTCGTTTTGTGATGTTAGTACATCCATTCGTTGTAAAGAACATATTTAAAAATACACTTGATACATATAACGATATAACAATATAACATCTAATAATATAATTCATCTCTACATATGTCAGTTCCACCACATACTCAAGTTTATGGGTGCTCAAGAGGTTCCATGTTTCCCAGAAACAGCTCTTGCTTCGGTTTGAAATCTTTTTAACACCCTTTAAATTTTTATCAATGGTCAATAACTTAGGATATTGCCCACAATGTAGAAGCTCTGAGTTTCGAATGCCAAGCCCCACTATGCAGATAGTAAGTCTCTTACAGAGAAACGGAGACGTCGGCCGAAGCTCAGCGTCCAAAACGCTTAGCGAGTAAAGACGACATGTGGGGCTGCGAGGCTAAGTGGCGAATCAAAAGGGACAGACGCTGCTTGAAAAGTGATCACAAAACATTCCCTCTCGCCAACCTGTGTTCTACACTATAGGGCTGCGGATATGGTGTGCTTTGCCAGATATAACATCCACTCTGTGTGACCAATGAAACCTGGAGGTGTGTTCTCGGAGAGCCAGATGGTGGCCCGGGGTGAACATGCAGACTACCATTCCATATATAAGGTTAAAATCACAGCAAAGTTGAAGTGCCAACCCTTCAGCGTATTCATGGTCAAACCTATTTTTATCTTTCTTGACCCTTTTCCCAAAACGCGCAGTTTAGGTAGACATCTGTGGTGACATTCGCATCATGCCTCGTCCGACAGAACTTGAACGTTTGCTGCCATCCTGTGCTCAGATTGATGAAAGTTACTCGAGTAAGGCACCCAGATCTAATAGCGAAGCTAAAAAAATCCTCGTTAGTTAGGCACCTTGAAGAAAAATCTTATATTTATCATCTATTTCTTATTAGAAGAGGGAATAGTGTGTTCAACAATACTATCAGGGCTTAAAAATAGATCTCAGGTAGATCTGCTCCCATTACGACCCTGGCTATATATCCCCGAAGCCAATATTTCTCACAGAATGAATCTTCATGTTCCTCACATACAAGCCACACTTTTTCAAGCAGTAAGTCACCACGGTAGTGCCTGAACCATTCGCTCATGTACGGGAAGTTTAGAACCCTACGTCACACACTGCTGCACCGCCTTCCCTCGTTGGTCTGCCCTGCTTGGTTCCCTCGGCTACGAGGCCCTGTTTATTCAGCTCGGGCTCTGCTCGATGCTTAAGCTACAAGTTTTTTCAGCCGATGGGATGCATCCTCTTGATCCTCATAAGCATCCTCTTCTTTCCTTTACCGTGCATACCGACTAGATCTTCCTCACAAAGACCCTTATAGAACAAAAGTGGCATAGACAGAATACGCTGATTTTAATAAGGTTATAAAGCTTTTTTGTTGGTGTTAAGCAACTTGCTGTCTGGTATCATCCGTTTTTTTTTAGTTGGATTCAGTTGAAATTGCTTAGATTATAAATGTCTTCACGGTCATAATTTTCCTCTGTATTTTGCGACATCCTAAGAATAGCCCCGCCGCGTCTCTCATAATCATATAGTGGTTTTGGGACGTTAAACTCCACAAATCAATCAATCAATAAAGAATAGCCCCGCCGCGGTGGTCTAGTGGCTAAGGTGCTGGACTGCTGACCCGCAGGTCGTGGCATCGAATCCCGGCTGCGGTGGCTGTATTTTCAATGCAGGCGAAAATGCTGTAGGCCTGTGTGCTCGGATTTGGGTGCACGTCAAAGAACCCCAGGTGGTCGAAATTTCCAGTGTCCTTTACAACGGCTTCTCTTAAAATCATTTGGTGGTTTCGAGACGTTAAACCTCACATATCAATCAATTATCGACATCCTAATAACAATTATAGGCACCGCCCGCGAGACCGCAATGCCCTTCTTTTTTATATTTCCACCTTGCTGATTTTCACGCTGCGGAAATGACACAACGTGATAGAGCGTTGCAAAACATACCGCACTGCTGCCGCTTCGGTGTACGTCAAACGCGGCCCAATCGCAAGCTTCAACTGCATCGAATGACGACCATCGAAAATGTTGCTGTGTATGGGCGGGTAATAGTTGCATTATTTATTGGTTTGTCTGAACGTTTACGTAACAGCAAAGGGCAGCTCTAGTAGGACGTGCATAGTACAAATTGATAGTGGTACACTTTACTTTTTTTTATTTTTGGCTTGCCAGCGACTATACTTAACTTCAATAAAGCTACGCCATACGTAAAATGCGAACACCTACTTGCAACCATACAACTATACCGACTGCTTCCAGTAAGGAATTCACAACTTGGAATTCGCAACTTGTTTCACAGTAAAAACTAACCACGAGAGCTCAGCTGAAAGCACAGTTGAAGAAACGTGGTCCAACCTGTTTTCGGCTATTGACGAGGCAGTATGTGGCGCCATGAGTTATTGCACCCGTCGCTCCCCAGAAACGCTGCCAGCGTTCGTTCGTGGCTGGGTCCCTGCGTCGCAACTTTTCTGCGTGTCGAAGAAGAGCTCGAGCAACCACCTAAAAGATAGTGCGATGTTGTCAAATCACGCTCAACTGCTGCCTCAGTTAAAAAATGAAAAGAAATTACTTTTCCGGGTATCGCCAGAGCTGGAAGCACAGTTAGATGAAAACTCAAAGGTACAGCGACAATTTTTATGAAAGCGAACACGGGAGCACGTGGCCTGCGAGCTCCGGCGGCTGCTGGCAGCGCGTTCAAGCGTGAGTCAAAGCAACCATGGCCTCTTTTCGCGCCATCTGAAGGCGAGAAAAACAAGCAGTCACTGGGAACACTGATATGAAACCAGTGGCAAGAGTGTAACCTCCTCCTTCTTCAAGACGATTATGCAAGAGGCCACTAATCGCCTGGCAGGGTGAGGGGGCTGCAATCTTGCCTCTGGTTTTATATCACCAATGGCAGCTTGTTTTTCTCGCCCCCAGGTGACACTAAAAGGGGCTGTGGTTGCTTTTGCTGCCGCTTGAACGCGCTGCTAGCAGCCACCGGAGTGCGCAGACCACGCGCTCTCGTGTTCACTTCCATAAAAATTGACACTGTACATGACCGGTGTGCTGTCAGGTGCTACAACTGGGCTCTAAATCACGAATTCGCTCTAAATGTGCAGACACATTGACTTTAACCTGAAGGAGGTTTTTATTGGAGATGAACGTGATTAAAGGGTTAATGAACACCTCTCTAGTTTGGTCAGAAATTGTATCCCACCGAGAGCAGGCAAGGTTATGAATACCTCAGCCAAATCTCGACTTTGTGCCCGGCCAGGAGACTTTAATGTGAAGTTCAGAATTACTATTTTTTTAAGCACGCAATTTATAAAGAGGGCCATTGTCACTCTATTCGGTGAACGAGGTAGCAGCCGGCTAACGTCGAATAACAGAAAGCACGTACGCTATTGGCCAACTGCCGACAAAGCGAATTGTGGCGTTTGAATCATATGCACTTCTTGCCATATAGGGTGCACACATGCGTTTGCACCGTGTCCCGTAACGTGGTCACTATACACAGTGATCACATTACACATTATACCGCTCAGACTAATCACGGCAGGAGAGAATGATCGTACGTGTTTCATTCTTTGTGCTACTTCCAGCGAGCTTGGCAGGACGAAAGGATAGAGAAAGCGCTTGATGGACTACTGACACGAATTTTTAAAATTTTGCGATTGTTGCTCTAAATGAACATACTGGTGTCGAGAAAGCTATGACAAATGTTGTGGTGGCTAGGTAAGCATAGATTACATTTTTTTACGGCAGTTGCCTTAAAAAGACACTGTAAGCTTCATAGGCGTATCAGCCGGGGGCGCCACTGAGAAACGCTAGGAAAGCTAAGCCCCCCCCCCCTTCCCCCACTTTCGACAGTGGTCACTGTCGGCTGCACGCTGGGGAAAACGACTAAGAGAAAATTTTCTTTCAGCACACTAATCACTCTATTATATTGTTACGATGAATTGAAAATATTACGAGGGAATGTTAAATACTTTTCTAACACTTCAGCAGTGAATATTTTCCTTGAAGGCTCTTTGTCACACTTTCCGCTCTTTGCTGTAGTGCAGAGCAGACTAGCGCTGAACAGGGGCCCTATAATATTACTTCAATTGTTCGTGTTTTTATTCTGCTGCGACTGGCCGACGCACTTATGGATGGGAACGGACAAGCTTTTTATGGACTGGTCAAAGCATCCACTTCTTCAGGAAGATCATTTTTTTTTCATATGAAAGGATTAGAATCACCGCTGCTCTGTTGAAACTGTTGTGAGCCGACGATTGCGACAAATCTTTCTAAATGTTTTAGTTTTGCCGTACTGGAAGCGCAAAAAAAAAAGGTTTCCGCTCCAATAAATCTGATCAGCCTTGATTTGGCAACTTAGAGCGATGGCGGCGCAGCTTGCAATTTGCAATGGCGATGAATAAAGCAGTGGACTTGCTAAGCTTGTAAACTTGCCCCGCAACTACGAGAGCACCAAGACGTAGCTGGCCAGGTAGGTAGATAATAGATATAAAGGCTCAGAATACGTTTGGTTCCTCAAGCATTGCTTCGCATTTAAAACCTGAGTTCATTGTGAGTTATTTTAGTCATTAAAAATTTAATTGACTGATAAAAATATTTACTGCTGAGGAAGCCATCAACATAATTGCATTCACGCGGGAAGTTCTGAGGTAATGCACAAAAAGCGTCACGTGTAATATTATTATTACATGCATGACAAACATATATGTCTTATCCCAGTGCATCCTGCTTAAAATGATTGTCTCTTTTTTATGCTATTGAACAAGGGCTGTCGTATGACAAATTATCACATGAAAGTGCGAGCGCGTCAAAGTATATATATATATATATACATATATATATATATATATATATATATATATATATATATATATATATATATATATATATATATATATATATATATATATATATATATATATATATATATATATATATATATATATCGGCTGGCGACTGCAGTAGGTTGCCCCCCCCCCACTCGCGAAAGAGTTGGTACGCCACTGGTACCAACTCTTTCGATATCGATATCGCGGGCATAAGCTTCGATATCGCGGGCATGGCTTCTCAGTGACATGTCATAGCAGTGTGGCGTCACGGAGGGACTCGCAGTGTACCAACGTCAACTCTGTCATCTGCTGGCGGTGCACGAAAACAACCATGAGGGCATTGTCGTCGAGTTACCCTGACAATTATTTCTGCGGTTTTAACTGAATGCAGGATGCAGACCTCGCGAACCTCAGGAGTACCGTGTTGACACCTGGGAATAATGTCCCTTCAGCAGCGCATTGTCAACAACGGAGACGTTACAATGAGAGTAAAGCACTTCACGTGTGACGTCACACTGCGGTGTGTGAGGAGCATTCATACTGCATGACAAAGAAATAATAATTGTTCATTTTGCAATGTTTCTAAGTCGTGTCAGTACTCGTTTAAGGTGCGACGAATCCCCGTGAATCATCAGGAATTGCTGCAGCCCAAACTTGACACAAGGGCACACACGCAACGATACGTGTGTTGTAATCCTTCTTGCGTCGTTGTGTCAAGTTCCTACCACACACATTCCACGTGGGTTGCAGTGGTGTTGTTTTCCTTCTTATGTCCTTGTGTCACGTTTGCGCTGTAACAAACTCCTCAGACTTATTTAACAAGTCCGCTTTGCGGCACTCAAAACTTCACTCATTCTCGGAGGATCCGAGAAATTTTCGCGGTACTCTGTTTGTGAGGCAAATAACTCCGACACTGGGCTAATTCTACGATTACCTAGTAAAGTGGTTCAGAAAACTTTAATTGATCAGCAGTAATACTCATGCTTTCCTGTGGAAGAACAACCTCCTATTTTGTAAATATTTTATGTTTTCATTAGCAGATGAAAACATTTAACACGAGCACCAAAAAACCTGCCTCCCACGTAATGCGTGCAGATGAACTGGGTTTGCTTCTCCTGGTGACAGCCCGTAGGTTGTCATAAGGAAACGGGGCTTTCGAGGTCATGATTTCTCCTTTCAGGCATGATAGAAAGCACCCCAAAAAAAAACTTTTTACTAACCCTGCGGGAGCTTCCGCTCCGTCAAGTATTGTTACCTCGCGAAAATATCGCTGATCCCGACATAAATGATGTGCTCAAGGGTTGCATAAAATCTGTGTGATAACGAATGAATACCTAGCCTGCCAGGAGGTGGCACTTCATTCTTTGGCACTAGTTTTAGTGCATCGTCAACAGTATCTTGAAATACCCCATTGCGGTACATTTAACAATGAGACAGCGCAGAACAACACGAAAACGAGAAGACACAAGGACGGTATTTGTGCTCTCCAGTCTTTGTTATGTCCTGCTCTATTTATTCAATAAGTTCTAGCATGTGCCCACAGGACAAAATGAAGATTATCATAGAATTACTTGCTGTTTTAACGAAAGACACTGCATTAGGCACACTACAAGCTCTGCAGATTTACGGTGTTTGCTTGCAAATTTCACCATTATGATTCCAATATCATGGATAAAGGCGAAGGAAAAATGAGATAATAGGCTCTTAAGGGTCTCATATTTTGCGCTTTTTGTGAATTATGAATGTACGTCTTGCAAATCGATTAGAATAAACGACGTACCCTTCTTCGAAAATCCTTACGCGTGCATAATCTCTGAAAAAGATGTATATTTTTTTCTACCGTTTCGTTGTCGCGGTGGTCACTAAGGTTTCATTGATATTGGGAATGAAAGTGGTGAGTAACCAAATACCAATATTGTAATGCAGGCTATTTGTGGCAAGAATTAAGCGCAGGGCCCTCGTGTGAACGGCGAATCGATATTGCCGAGAGCCACTGAACTGCGAAACGCCATCAATCAATGAACAGACATGAAACATCGCAAATGTTTCACAAGTAAAGCCACGCGCCTGTCCGAGGCTGGCGAAATTGTAGGCCGGTAGGGCGCGGTCGTCGTAGTAAGGAATCCGGAAGAAGTCCGATGGCTGTCCCTTGTCGAGCGTGGCCATGAACGGAAGCAGGGCTTGCATCAGGGGTGGCAAGGCATGCCACGCTCGAAGGCGTCGAAGCCAGAGAAGAGGGAAGCTGCTATTGAACTCCGTCTCTTCTTCCTCTTCGGAGTCTTCATTGTCCTGAATGCACGCGAACTAAAGCCGTAAGTTGAGAACTTCATTCGGAGGTGTTTGCTGGAAAAACATTCGCAGGCGTTCGCATTTAGAGAGAGCGCGGCATACAACGTGCTCTAGCGTCTTATGTATATCTCGCAAACGTCATGTGGTGTTTTGCGAACACGCTTAGCTCTTCACTTTTTTGTGTGTATAATGTTCTGTCTTAGGAGTACCGGGAAAAATTATTGTTGGTAATTAATACTGACATGGATTACTGTGTGCTTATAAAAAGTAGTTAACGATTTAGTGTACTAAGTACTCTACTAGGAAGAGCATATACCCGTTCCGGGGGCCTCACACTTGATGAGGGCGAGTTCACAAAAATTATGGCGTGAGTGAGTTCACGACGTCGTAAGCACAAGCAGCTCCTAAAATTAGTAAAATAAAGATACAAGCAAGCGTCCCATATATATATATATATATATATATATATATATATATACTACGCCCGCCGGTACAGACCCGAACAACTTAGTGAATGCGTTTGACCTTGAAGGTCACCCAAAGTCAATTTTCACCGCTTCCTCTTCTCACGTGCGTAGCCGTGACGACATCCAAGGTACTAGTTGCATCCATTCATCGTTCATTATCATTCATCATCCATTCATCAACGAAGGCTAAAAATGTGGCCTGAGAACCAACCTTTTTTTTTTTACTTATATCTGCCTACTTGATATATCTCTTTCTTATCCTTTGCTCTCCTAAGAAATTGTTTGTGATGAAAAGAACTGTGCACTTGAAATAAAATCCTGCAAACTTCATTAGTATTTTCTATTCGGATATATCTAGAGTACAGAATTGAATAATGTTTGTCTTGTAGGCTTCTTCACGTCAGTGCCACCTCTTGAATCTGCATGGTTACGGCTACCATACTTTAAGCATTTTTATTACAATAATAACTACGTCGTTTCACACGCTGAACAAACGGCATGATTATATAACTAAAGCCGCCGCAGAGAACTATCAACTGTCTCTTGACCACTTCAGACACATTAAAGTGCCCTTTAATCTAAGAACCCGATATGTTTTTGCACTAAGTCCACATTGAAATGTGGCGGCCGCACCTGTCGATCGAACCAGCGCCCTCCATCTTTGGCTTATTGTGCATTCGCTAAAAGTAAATGCTGGTGCAACCCGTTTCATGTTTAGTGCTACACTAACGTTGTCACCAAGTTTTGCAAGAAATTGTATGTGGGATTCAAAGTGCTGTATGGCTAATTGAATTGGATGTACAAGCAGGCAACTATGTCTCAGGTTGTCCACGAAGTACCGTATTTATGTGATTGCAAGCCAAACCGAATGTAGCCACGTACATTTCAAGTTTCAAAGCAAAGAAACAAAACATAAAAGTGTGAGCACAATCGTCATACGGCGATTATACGGCGTCATAGGGCGAGCATAATCGTTTACGGCAATTATGAAAAAAATAAACACGCAAAAGTGTAGAACAGCCAACTTTGCGACAATAAGTGGGTGTCATTTTTTTTTTTGAAACATTTCTGCGAATCGTAGCTGAACATGCGCGTCCTACACTACAAAACACGGTATGTGCCACAGGCAGAGGCGGAACGTAAACAGAAAAGTCGTAACCATGCCACAGCGCGCTAGATTTCTCGTTTATGTAAGTTTCGATTGTTAGTCGTGCTTGCCACCGAAACCAGTGCAGTTTGAATCGCGAGTCGACCCCCCAACTTCGAATAGCAAGTATGGGTCGAATGCGTCGCCCTACAATCGTATTAATACGGTAAGTTACGTTCCGTTTGGTTCTTTGCACTCGCCTCTCGCTTGATGCGCGACATTTGCTGCTGCCGCCAAGGAAGCCGAAGACGAGAACTTTTCATCTGCTGGCACCTTGAGAAAACGACCGCTCCGACATCATCTGGATATAGAGACGTTTATTCGTTTCTCTTCTCCTCTCACTGTCCCTGCACCCCTGGTTTTATCCCCTGTCCCCCCATTCAACCACTCTTACAGTCCAATCAAAACGCACCACTCTTATAGTCCAATCAAAACACACAGATGTGTCTCTCCTCGCCACAAGCTCGAAGACCCACCGCCTCTTGCCCACTCATCGGTTCTCCGCCGTCGCTTGGGTTTCTTTCACACCGGTTCCCGGAATGGTCGATGACGGGTGGTGCCAGGTCGTGGAAAAGCGCCTCCGAGTAAATTCCCGCGATGCCGGGTTGACAGGCCATCAATACAATTGGCCCCTGCGCCAATGCCGTCGCCTCCGCTGATTGTCCGTCGGACGCGTACGTGTACCTTCCACGTGTACCTTCCACGTGTACCGGCCACGTGTACCGGCCACCTGCAGCCTGGCTTGGTCTCCTGTAAGGCGCCATAATTGAGCCCGACAGCGGCACGGGAGTTGTCGCGTCCTTTGTGGCCAGCAGACAGTCATCGTCCCGCATTCCGGTGGCCCTGCTTCCTTGTTGGCGAGGGGTCGCCGGCCGCTGGGTGGGTAACATAAGGTATTCGGGGAACGCACGAAGTTCGAGCCCAACAACGGTAGATAACGTTTTTCAGACGTTTACAGATATTTACACCCATTTAGAGACGAAGACAATGCATGGCGATATGGCGAGTCATTGGCCACAGAAAGACGGCAGTAGAATAATGTTATGCGGTACGTTTTCTTGTAACATTTTTGGTGGAACTGCTGGGTACGCCGCCTTGCATTACCACGGCGCCTCCACTAATAGTGCGACAGGAAAACGTTTATTTACAAACGTTCGAAGGCGGAGACAGCGGCCGGCACAATAGTGGGCTCAAGCCAGATTTGATTTGATTTGATTACTTTAATATATTGCTCATAACCACTCTGGTGATTGACCAAGAAAGCGTAGTGCATTTATTTATTCTATGAGCAATAAACCAATTACTATAGTTGAATGAAGCACAAATAATGAAAGAAAAATGCGTTGAGATAAAGAGAGTGAGAGGAAGAGAAAAAGAAAGTGAAATTTTGAGATTTTGAAATGACCAGACAGCCGAGTCTCTTCACACTTCGCGGTTGTCTCTCTGAGACCGGGACCCTCTACTGCCTTACGCCGCAAACCCACTGCTGCCTTGTGACAATGTAAGTGTATTTTGCTAGTGCGAAGTGGTGGCACCTTATCAACGTCTCCGAAAGCCGCGAAGAGCTCGCTCAGTGTGCCGGATTGGGACATCCCAACGGGGAACAGCGCGAAGTCTTCAATGCGAGCGCTATTAGACGATAGCCTTGTTAACGCTGCTCTTGAGGCAAATTTCGCGTCCTGTTTTGAACCCTTGAAGGCGAACGCCATCGCACTCTGGAACTGGGCCATGAACCTTCCCACGTTAGCGACGGTCTCTGTCGAAACCGAATGGTCCCCTGCAAGAGGCGTATAGGAATGAAGCGGGAGAGTGTTCTCAACATTTGTACCTTTCCATAGCGAAATAAGTGCAGCTCGCTGTGTATTGTTTGCCGAAGACGCGCATTCGGCATACCTGTTTGGCCACAAGCACCCTCACTTTCCTGACATGACAGTGATACGGCTTAGAAAAACGCTTTTTTTTTACCTAGTTGGTTGATCACTTCTCAGGAAAAGGTTCTAGAGTACTCCATCACAAGGATAGACGAAGATCGATTCATTACACTTCTTCTGTCCTTATTTTGCTCTGCACTACAACATTTTCTTCAGAAACGGCAGTATGTTCCGCGAGTAACTGCAGTCATATTATATTTTCTTAATTTTATTAGCAATTTTTATTATTCGTATAAATCTAATGAGTGCTTGCGACTTCAATGAGACATTTCGTTGTTAATATTATTGTTACACTTTTGTCGTATCTACTTTGTGTATTGTGTAGTTTATGTTTCCACTTTGTACGCCCATCAGCCTGTGCTCTTAACAGAGCCTGCAAGGCATGTTAAGTAAATGAACATTGAAAGAAACCTCCTGCTTCAATGAAAGAGGAAGTTTTCATCCGTGCATTTGTTCCAAAATTTACTGAAATTTTCAGACATTAAAGATAACACTTGAATTGACACAAAGTTCGCTGTCGTAGCAAATTTGTTTCTTAATAAGGAAAGCTTCATTTCTGAAAAAAAAACTATCATTTCTCAGGTGTCCTTGTGCTATAGATGGATACAAATAATTTGCTCTTCGAGGAACCTTGCGTCAATCGCGGGTTTTCGATGGCACAATTCGTATATGGGCTTGAAGAAGGGCTTCTTTGGACTAATATATTTTACGTGAATACCATCATATTCGCACAGCTGCTAAATAAGGTATATACGCAACAAGTAGCCTCGATATAAATCTGGCAACCGTTGAGGTAACTGTAAGATTGGCGGGATAGAAGTTTTATTTCATCAAACATCCAACAATGTTCCGCACGAAAATAACTATGGCGTAAATTTCAGAATAGAAATGGTATAAATAGTACTGTCATATTCAGTTCAGTGCTATACGTTTACCAGCACGCGAACTGTAGTGCCACAGGAGAGAATATTAAAGACTCACTCTGTTGGCGCTTTTCTTTTATCTTAAGGTTTTGGCACTTGCGAATACGTGACAGCAGTGAAGGAGATCTTCCTCTGAAGTTATTTTTCCACCGAAAAGTCCATGCTATGTACTTGCCTCAAAATCAGCCAGCGTGAAGGGGACTACCTAAATTGTCTTCTGCATAACGGCGAGGACTTACCTTCGAAAATGTTGAGAGCTCCGTAGCGGATTCCGTCTAGTTTAGCCATCATGCGTTCGCATTTTCGTTTCAGGAGTACCTGTGGGGAAATCGTAGACAAATATATTATTATTTTTTTACCTTTAGTTTGTTTTTACGTGTGCGCGCGTGTGTGCGTGTGTTTTTGAGTATGCTCGCTCGCCATATTAACAACCTTACCAACACAGCACATACAATGGTTATATTACAAAGGAAGCACATAAGACAGTTCGCGAATGTTGTCTTCGTTGTGCCTGTTCCAAAATCATATCGGGCTCTGGCGTATGATATCGTAAGGTAATAATTACCCCGATCTTACACTTCACCCATTAGGATGCCCGAGTAGCCATGTTTGGCTTTTCTAGTGGACATTACCTTAAGTGCTTCATCATCAAGGGTGTTCTGGCGTGCCTGCATCCCGGAGAGCTTGCGCAATAGGTCCACTTTGGGACCCAGCAAGTAGACGAGGACGTGCCACGCGAGGAGGCGCCGCATTCCTAGCCTGTCACCAGGTCGCGACATGTACGCCACCAGAGCCAAAGCACGTTCGTCGGCTGTCACATTTCCGAGCTCCTTGGTCTTTGTGCGGGTGTGGTACGTGTTCAACAGCTGCTTCCATAGACCTGCATTTCGTGTGCGAGAAGTTATTTCAAATGTATTTGTTGACAATATTAATATAGTGGCCAAAGGCTGCAGACACGTCTTGCAAAATGGGGCACCTATAGTTGTGGGCATTGTCGTTACGATCAAAATCTCTGGCATCACTTCATTCTGAACCATAAAAACGCCTCCCGCTACCTTGATTCATCACCCATAGCTTTCAAAAAACCACCCCTAACTCTGGCTCTGTTGAAAGGCGTGCCTCAGGAACCAAGGGATTGATTGATTGATTGATTGATTGATTGATTGATTGATTGATTGATTGATTGATTGATTGATTGATTGATTGATTGATTGATTGATTGATTGATTGATTGATTGATTGATATGTGGGGTTTGACGTCCCAAAACCACCATATGATTATGAGAGACGCCGTAGTGGAGGGCTCCGGAAATTTCAACCATCTGGGGTTCTTTGACGTGCACCCAAATCTGAGCACACGGGCCTCGATCTCACAACCTGCGGGTCAGCAGCCGAGTACCTTAGCCACTAGACCACCGCGGCAGGGCCCAAGGGATAGCAGCTGTCGCATATTGGCTCCATGCTCTCGTGCGAACGCTTGAACGCAAACATTTCCAATCACTCACAATACCATCCCTTTCTCTTTCCCGTTCTGAAAATATGCGCCTTTAACGTTTAATTACTTCTATTTTTTTTTTGGCGAAAGAAACTTAACATCTTCACCTGTCCGAAAAATCTGCAAAAAAGACAAAAAACTAAATATTATTGACGCAGGGTACTCAATCAGAAAACGAGACAGCAGCCAACCAGTCGTCTATTGGAGACATCATTTTGCACACGTTAGTGTTATAGCTATCAGCCTAAGATACTAAGACACTAAAGTCAGGTGCAACCAGCCAATCAATCAAATCGCAGTAAGCGACAATCTCCGCAACTTAACAAGCAGGCTCACTCAGGCGCTCGACAACGTTCTTTGAAAACACGGTTACCGGCCGTGCACATCATCACGGCTATCCGAAGTGCATGTCATGCATGTAGCCTTTGAGGAGTAACTCCAGCAGTCTTCTTAAGTTCTATTCGACTATATATCTGCAGACTTCACATTGACTCGACTCAATATTTGTAATCATTATACGTTACTTCCCTTTTCACAGTAGAAGACATGGTATTTTACTCTTGTGTTGTGCATGTATTCCACAGGGGTACATCTACTAGCGTGGGGTCGGCCTTAGCGATCCACAGGGCCACGCTCGCCATCGCCTCACGTGAACTAATGCCACTGCACGAACGCGTTCGGACAATCCAATCGCGGAGCGCAGCATGGCAAATACACAGTACTTTTCTCAAACAGTTAGCTACACTTTATTACCTTCGGCAGCACCAAAATGCAGCACAGCGCCCTGTGCGAAGGCACCGGGAAAGCGGAAGAGTCTTATCCACGCCACGGGCGAAAGTACAATGCAAAGGTGCAGCGAGCACGTCTCCACGGTCAAAATGGCTCACGGCGACACGCCGATGAGGTCCCTCGCGAATATGCTGCATGCTATCACAACCGGTAACCACACGTGAACAAAAAAACAAATATTTAATATTAGCGTGCCGAATTCAGCGCTGGTGAAGCTTGCAGAATGCACAATGTTTTGGAAGTGATGATTACATATCAAGGTTATCACATTGTAGAGCCTTGCTGCTATTAGGCACCTTTGTAACTACAAGAACTCCAAGTGCCACACAATTTTCATATTATTTATTGACATTTTTATTATTTCATTGCTTTGTGGGCACCTTTGCTCGTACTAATACATCTTCTAACTATTGACGCTAACTCATACAATAACAAGATACATAAACAAGGTCATACTTCAACTAGAGAGCGAAAAAAAAAATGGGGATGGAAGCAGATTGGACAAGCACAAAACATCGGTTGGCTCATTCGTTCATTTTAATTAAGAACAAAACGCAGGATATATAAAAAAGAGATGAAACACCTGGAGGACCATGTAGGGCCCATTTGCGGCCTGTTCTCTCATCGTGCTGATCTGTGATCTCCGGGACTACATAGCAAAATCTAGCTATTCAAGCTCAATTCTTTGAATGGTCTTATGTCAACCTAAATTACATATTCCACTTGAAATGCTAAACCTTGCACTTTTGAGAAGTAGTAAATTCACGACTAAGATTCCGACCGTAAACCCTCTTTAAGCCTTCATTTAGTCAGCCTAAGCACTGAAAACTGTTTTGTAGGTGTAGGCTATAAACAGTCAGTTTTAACTAACCTGCTTCAACACCCGTGTGCTCGGAGAGGGATGTGACGTCCAAGCTCCTGGTATCATAGGGATTGGCCGGTCGGTTGGTAATGTCAGCAACTGATAGCATGGGGAAGAATAACATGACAAATAAGAGAGAGAAATACTTTGCCATAAGTGATAATGCGTGATAAACTTGTTAAAAACATAACTGAAAGTATTTCACAATAACTACTTGCAGTTACAGTTTGGACATGTGCCTTTACATAGTTACTCTCCTGTTTCATTTCGACGTACTAGCACGCCTTCAGTGCGACGCATATTTGAATATAACGCTAGGTATATGAAAGATATTGAACGCCTAAGATATCCAATTGAATTCTTCCTTCATTTATTAGCTCACAAGCATGAATCCATCCAACAAGTACTGTCATTTTCAAGCGTTAAATCTACTCGATCAACAGCATCATAGTTCAACAGCGTCATAGTGTTACTACAGACGTGAATATATTATTATTGCGCTTTTTTTTGGCGTCTGCAGTATTCGAATTTGCATCCACAGTGTACACCTTACGTTGGAATATAAAGAGCATTTGTTTTGAAACGGCGTTCATGTGTTCCGCGGAAGATAGTATGTAGCAACACTAATGGACAGCGCAGCAGAAGTGAGTTAGTTGACCTACAAATAACGGGCTTGGCGATCGTTCGCTGACACGCCACAATCTCAGAGGCCCTGAAACGTGATGAAAATGGCTTCGCGGTCATCCAGCATACTCTTGTAACTTAGTGTAGTTTCTGAAAGTTACAATTTACAATTTATTTTGCTATGCGTATTTCACACGGGGTTCTTTCCATAACGCGCTAAAAAAAGCGAAGTAAGAAAGTCAAACGCTGCTGCCGAATAATTGCACTTCGTCTGGCGTTCAATTAACTACGTACGTGGTACATGTGACGAAAGTTATTTGTACATCGTCTACATAATCATCAACATCATCAGCCTGACTACGCCCACTCCAGGAAAAAAATTGCCCGCAGCTTCCCTCGGGGGAACACTGAGGAGGATGCGGACCATATAATTGGTTAACGGGGTGTTAAAGTGCGACTTACTTGGGTCGATGGCTAAATTGGTTAACGTGGTTGTGAAATGGGGTGTTAAATTGCGACTTACTTGGGTCGATGGCTAAATTGGTTAACGTGGTTGTAGGAGGGGGTGTTAAATGAGTGAACACGTACACACGTATGCGAAAGGGCGGCGCTGGTCGAAGGGACGTCGATCATTGTGTTTGTGGATTCGTTGGAATTCATTTCACCGCGACCTTGGACGTCGACGCGCCGTACAAACCAACCGACGAGCGGCAACTGAGCGAGCGAGCGCCGACCTTGAGTATATATACAGCACGACGGCGCATGCACTGTCAGCTGTTGAATGTTCTCGAAGCGCGACGCCACATGCGCGTCCACTGGAGAATCAGGAGAATTGTAGATGTCGAACGCGGTGTGTAGAGGAGGAAGGGTGCACAGATGGTGGAGGAGTGAAGCGCGCGCGGTGTGTAGAGGAGGAAGGGATGCACAGATGGTGGAAGAGTGGGCGACGGCGCGACGGCGCATGCGCGTGCGTCAGCTGTCGAATGTTCGAGAAGCGGTGCGGACGGCGCGGACGGCGCGGACGGCGCACTACAAGGCGCGAGTATAAGATGCTCCGCATCTAAAATACATCTTTCATGTTCCACAAGTCAACTTGGTCCTGTGCTTGCTGCTGCCACATTATACCCAGAAAGTTCATCTCATCTGCCCATCCAACTTTCTGTCTCCCCAATACCCACTTGCCTTCTCTGGAAATTCAGTCAGTTACTCTTAATGACCAGCGGTCATCCTGCCTACGCGCTACGTTCCCTACCCATGACCATTTTTTTCTTCTATGATATTCTTAATACCCGTTTGTTTGCTGACACAATGCGCTCTTTTCTGGTCCCTTATCGTTACACCTATCATGTTTCTTTCCATTGCTCGTAGCGTCATCCTCAACATAAGTTGAACCATCTTTGTAATCCTCCAGATTTCTGCTCCGTAACTAAGTACCGGTAAGATGCAGTAGTTAAATACCTTTCTTTTGAGGGATAGAGGCAATCGACTAGTCATGATTTGAGAATGCTTGCGAATGTTCTCCACCCCGTCCTTTTTGTTCTACTTACTTTAATCTCGGGGTTCGGCTCCATTATGTGAAATTAACAAGATGTGAAATTTTCAAATATGGCAATGAACAAAAACTTGGGGCGCGAAAAAAGAACGTTCAAAGTACATGGAGTCAGAAACGGTATATTTGGTTCTTAAAAACGGTACAGTCAGCGCTACTCTCCTTATCTGATTCTAAGAAAAAAGAAAATACAGTGTGCGTAAGGCGTTAAACTGAAAAAGTAATATTGAAATGCTCAAGTATAGTGAAACAAAAGAATATATTCTATTCAGTATTATTATTGCCATCTTACGGACCCTGACAGCGCGTGTTGATCGTATACAGTGCTCATTCGCAAGGACACCGCAACAGTTACTTACCCTCATCATCAGCGTTCACCAGCTCCTCGGCAATACTGGTGTTATCGAGTAGGGCGTACTGGCTCAGGACGTGCTCATAGAACGCCATCACATCTGCCTCTCCAAGGCCGATCAGGGCATGGAAAAAATCGTTTATCTCTCGGCTGACGTCGATCTGCGTGATTGGAAATGGATACGATTGTGGCAGCACATTTTGAAAAGAAGTGAATACAATGTAGAAAACATAATTGTCATGGCTAACATGTTTTGCTACTTACCGTTACGTCGCAAACAAGCACCCTGTCCTCCCCCCCCCCCCTCTGTGGTGAACAATGATAAAAAAAAATTCTACGCATCTCCACAAAGTGAATCATCAGTTGCACAAGCTAGGTCCTGGGGTTCGTAAGGCCTACTTTGAAGTCACCGACTAGTAAAGAGGGTTCGTTCTTGTAGTAGTTTTATATTGTTCTCTCACAATTATCACTGATATTAGTGTACTGCTCAACCTTTATTTGTGTCTTACATAAGTTACCCTAGTGATATAGACTCTCACTGGTATAGACTATCATGATCTGCAGCGAACTTTGAAATGACAGAATCCTTCGCTCAAGAAACAAAGATGTTAATTTGTTCGAAGTTCTGTAATAATACGTGAAGAAAATAATAGCCACACAAGGTGATGAGTAGAGTTGCACCATTGAATATAAACTGTTATTTTTTCTTATACTTTGCATTGAGTTTGTGTGTTGTCGCATGTAGGCGGAACACTATTGTTGACACTATACTCAAGACTCAATCGCGTTTTTTTGTGTGTGTGTGTGTGTGGTTGCTGTTGTTGTGCTCGTCGTTTAGAGAGGGGCTGTCCTAGACGAATGAATTTCGCTTTCTGTATTCACGTGGTTTCGAAGCGAAGAAAAGATTTCCTATGAAAAACTGCGCGAAATATGAAGTTGGCGTTGCAGTTCGGCGCGAGTGTATTGAGTGGAGGCGTTCGTCGCCACTCATTTGCACCTCTCTGAACGCCCTTCCAAAACGTCTGAAGCGTTAAAATTGACAAGCACTTTGTGATTTCTGAAGTGTGTTCAGCGAAATCCAGCGGCCATTGGAATTATTATGCTACGTTCCACCGGTTACCATGACGTCTACAACGAGACGTCTGCCGCGTGCGCCGCGGTGGTCTAGTGGCTAAAGTACTCGGCTGCTGACCCGCAGGTCGCGGGATCAAATCCCGGCTGCGGCGGCTGCATTTCCGAAGGAGGCGAAAATGCTGTAAGCTCGTGTGCTCAGATTTGGATGCACGTTAAAGAACCCCAGGTGATCTAAATTTCCGGAGCCCTCCACTACAGCGTCTCTCATAATCATATGGTGGTTTTGGGACGTTAAACCCCACATATCAACCAATCAGCCGCGTGCGCCGCTGTGACATCACGTCATTGCAAAGAAAGAGTGAGAGGACGCGTACGTATGGACGGTTGGACACCACAGCTGCGTCATGACGTGATGGCTGAGTGAGGGCAAACGGAATAGGCCGCGGCCGTGATGGCAGAGCTGTTTCTGTGCGCCGCTGTGCATCACGTGATCGCTGAGAGAGTGTGAGGATAAGATGCCATAGTTGATGCAGTTGCAGGGCACGGACGGACGGATGGACGCCGCCAGTATGAGCCATTAAAGGTTTTGCCTTCAAAGCCTAAGGAGCGTAAGCATCTTCTAGCAGAAAAGCACGTGAGCACTACTGGCGGTTACGGGGGTTTAGCGGCATGTCGTTCCCTTTTAAGGCTCTCGCTTGCATAAGCGAGCCTATCCGAACCAAGCCGCAGGCATTTTTGTTTATGCGGTACCATTGTAACTACAGTGTATATCTTGTGAACCACTCCAGCTTGGACAGTGAAGGTTTCCAGATTATTGAACTGGAAATAGATCAAAAGTACCTACCCGAAGCTCAAAAGCGTGCGCGCCTTCGCCAGAGACGTTGTATTTCCTCGCGAAGGACACCGGGACTTCTATGCCGTAATCTAGTGACAACTGCATCATCCTGGCCAGTGGATGCTCCGCGCTGTCTTCAGTCATGTTGAGAAGTTCAAGGTTAAAGTTCGACAGCAACAGCAGAACGTCGTCAACGCCTTCTTCAGAAACCACTGCGTACTGAACGCACGACTGGAACAGTTCGTTCCTGCTCTCAGTCCTCCGCATCTTGTTTTGCGCCTTGGTGGCACTAGGGCCGGCTATTGGCTCGACTTCTTCGGTGCTTGAAAGACTTCCCGCTTCAGTGGACACCTGGCAAACACAAATGCGGCCCTGTAAACATATATACTTCTTGGCAGCAACTGGAAATATAATTACAATTATTGGGGTTTTACGTCTTACACTACGATATGATTACTAGGAACCCTCCGAAAGTTAGGACCACCTGCTGTTCTTAAACGTGCTCCAAATTACAAGTACTAGAGCACGTAGCATTTCACATCCCTTTAAATGCACCTACATATGCCGAGATTTGATCCGGTGGCCATTGCGTCGGCAATCAAGCCTCATAACCTTCAGACCGTCACGGCAGCTTTAGATATGTTCATGAACATGGGTAAGGTACTCTTGCTTGCATACCATTAGATCACTCTTGTATCAGAAATTATTCGCTAACGCAAAGCTCTGATTTTATATTTTATCATCATGACTTTATGGGCATACGTGTAATAAGAACTAACACGCGTGTCGACAGTAGAAAGCGCAGCACTAAAAACTTCCTGGAAGGCGTTATGAGAGCGCTAGTATGATACCCTGAGGAATTCGAGGCAAAGACACTTGCATTACTATGTATTTTCATCTTCGACGTTTAAAGAGTTCATCGGACTATGCTCAGGTAAGGTGACATACGATTCGAGATGCAGAAAATTTCATAGACGGAAGGAATTCCTGCAGCGTAAATAATCCGGCCGAAATAATCGAGTAACAAAGAAACATCGTATAACCACGGCTATGATGGAGAAACAAGGTTTATCAAGGCTTTTAGTGCACTGCATCATCGAAAGTTTTTTTTGTTTATTCTGTGTCGTTGTCTTCACCGTCTGCTTTATTATCATATGTTATCCTCACTTTCTATTTGCTTCCCTCGTGCGTCATCTTCGTGCTTTAATTTTTCCTCACGAGCCACCCTGTAGACCTCAAAGCGAAGTAACCATTGTTCGAAAAACACTTTTTATGCCTCTACACTGTTGCTTTCATGGTACCTATTATCATCATCATAATGATAAACAATATACTCACCACGTCACCTGCAAGACAAAGGTCTCTCTTATGTCTCGCCAATCAAACCAGTTATGTACTAGCTGCGACCATGTTGCACCAGCAAATTTAACCTCCTCTAGCCACCTAACTCTCGGTCTCCATCTCACGTGTTTGCTTTCTCGCAGAATCTAGTCTGTTACTCTTAGTCAACGTCGGTTCTCTTCGCGCCACATGCCTTGTCTATGGTCATTTCTTCATTTATTCTTGATTTCGACAAAGATCTCCTTAGCACCTGTTTGCTTCCTGAACCCCACTGAGATCTTCTTGATCCTTAAGGTTTCACCTATGCTTTTCCTCCCGCTTGCTCGTTGGTCGTCCTAAATTTAACTTGAACCCGCTTTGTAATCATCCAGTCTTTTGATACGTAGGTTAGTACCAGCAAGAGGCTACCTATATGGTACCAGTAAAGTCTGATAACTATCTGACATACAATGAAACGGGCTCTCTGGCTACCTTATGAACGCCCCGCCGCGGTGGTCTAGTGGCTAAGGTACATGGCTGCTGACCCGCAGGTCGCGGGATAGAATCCCGGCTGTGGCGGCTGCGTTTTCGATGGAGCTGGAAATGCTGTAGGCCGATGTGCTCAGATTTGGGCGCACGTTAAAGAAACCCAGGTGGACAATCTTTTCGGGGCCCTCCACTACGGCGTCTCTCATAATCGTATGCTGGTTTTGGGATGTTAAACCCTACATATCAATGACCATCAAACTACCTCATAAACAACTATGGCCTCTAAGCGAAAATATACATAGCGTGACAAAGAAGAAAGCACTGACCTCTTCAGTCAATCGTTGAAAGTTTGGCAAGCTTAGGGACGCCTCACAGGTGAACCTGTTCTTTTTTCTGCAGGGATCTGCCTGCGACATGACCGTTTCCACAAACCATTGTCGTAGTGAGAGGCAGGCCGATGTCTTGCACACGGCTGAAGTGCCTTCCTCTGCGATCACAGCGGGTGCGAAATATTCGCCCGTGTACCTCTCCGTTCTGTCCGTGGCCATCGTCGTCGGCGCTGGCTCAACTGCGGCCCTTGCCCTCACAATGCTTTCTCCCGCATCATCTGTCTGTGTAAGTGGGATATAGTTTGGAAAGAAGCCCAGTGACCAAAATATTCTTCAATTCTCATGCGCATCAAAGGTGATATAACCATTTTTATCAGACAAACAATCACCGGAGAGTGAAGGGTTCAAAAAACGATAGAAACGCATTTAGTAGTGTGCTTAGCTCGGCGATGCCGGGATATACGTAGCGTGAACTATGGACGTACGGACGAATGGACCGATGAGTGAACTAGCGAGTTAGTTTATGCGAAGCAAGCACCAGCCCACAAGTGATTCCTCACTATAGGAGCTTTCAGCCCTTCTGCGGCGCGCCAGCTGTGCGCCACGTCACGTCACTGCGCTTCCCGCATGCGCAGCACGGCTCTTGATAAGCCACACGAAACTGCTCTAGCTCGGCCAGTGTAGCGTACTCTACAAATTTGTGGAACAGGTAGAGTCATCGTACGGTTATGAGTAGGCCTCTCATCATCAATTCTGCAAGTTAACCTGTCTTGAAGTCAGCTACTGCTTTTTAAGCAGCATGATTAAGCAGGTCTGGGCGTCTCTTCTATACGACAGAATTGAAGGAGAACATAAATTATGCGCAAAAAGTATGGTCGCAATTATCCTCCTTTTTGCGAATAATTTGTTCTCCGCTTGTCTCTCGAGGTTGGGGAGAGCGATCAAAGCGTTTCCTAAGAAACAGCGAAAGTCATTGCTTTCATAAAGACTAATCTGTTTGTCGAAAACGAAGGCCCTCGTCACAATTTCTCGATTAATTATTTCCATTATTTTCAATGAAATATAAGAAATCGCATGCTCTCTTATGCGTTCGCTCAATGACCTTGAAGTCAAAGTCATCTCCCCTCCTTCGCTTTGTCAGCAAATTGCATTAGCATCCCTCTCCTGAAACGTTTCTGCACGTCGCGTGTTCTTACAGTACCTGCCGGCTTTATGTGGCTTCGCGGTTACGTCGCTATGACAATGTGTGTTTTGGTAGTTTGGGACTTATTGATGATGTCACATGGTCACTTAGTGTTGACGCTGACGACGCATTTGGTATTTCAAGAGGCACATATATTTTTTTTTTGCTTCAATAAAGTAAGGATCAATGAAATCGGCTCAGAACAAAAAGAAAAAAATGATGCCGTCCATCTTTAAGTCATCTTTGGGGAACACCGGAGGGACCTCGTCTTTGTTTTTTTCAATTCGCTCAACAAACCAGCACTATTCACACGTAAATGGAAATGAGTGAACACTGACCAATTGATAAAAAGGTGCTTGTAGGCAAGGAACTTAACAGACAGAATTAATCGTCATCTAGAAGAGGTAAGAATAGCCAACAACTTACCAAACGATCAAGCGGGGCCGCAGTCTCCGCACGCCCAAAGGGGCCCACCAGGCGCTGTGGGGGAAATTCTTTGGGCTGCCCTTGCTGCAGGAAATAACGTAGAATCCTGAAGGCCATAGGCGAGAACGAGCTAGCCGCAATCTCGAACTAAGGTGTTATTAGCACATTGTGTTTGCAGTTCGGCTGAGCTTCGGAGCTCCTTTTAATAAATACAGACGAAAAAAAAGGAAAATCACTCCTCTGGGGAACCAACCGAAAAATAACCCATTAGGTCAATCACAGTGAAAATGTTTAACTTTAGGGGCCGCAGGTGAATGACTTTTTCATTCAAGTTCCTATTTTATTCAAAAGATTGAAGGTGACTGCAACCAATTATTAGGGTGTCTGGCAGCTGCACTCGTATACGTCGGCACTCGAGGGACGAGGTTTGCCCCTTCAATTTACTTTCTTTGTCATCACGCTTCAGAAGAGGGTTTCGGAGGCCACGCAGTGAGAAGCGCGTAGTTCAGATTTGCTCCGCCAGGTGGGGCTTCAATCCGAGCTGCTAACAACGTTAAGCAGCAACCAAAGACGAGGACACCGAAACAAATGAGGGCGAGCGCTCGTCCTCGTTTGTCTGTGACCTCGTCTTCCGTTCATGCTGTAGCATTCATCATAATGTACCAACTAGCCCAAGCTACTATACGCTCACCATAAAACCATCTGCTGTCTAAATAAAGTCATTCAACTTAAAATGTAGTTGTGGGCTAGTTGGTTAGTCGGCGCGAGTGTTTGTGTCGTCCTTCTCGTGTTTCGAGCTTCTCTCTTAACCCAGTGTACTCTAACGTTTATCGTGAACTCGTTCAGTTTATTTCTATTTGTTATCCCAACGATTAGTCGGCTTTTCTTTCAAGTAATGTTATGCTGCGAGTTCACATCTAACCCATATAGCTAATAAGCTGAACCATCACCATTGATTTCATAGCTGTTTTTTTTTTTTAATAGTAGCTTTGAAATTCGGGACACCGCAAGCACGAGTTTCATCGGAAGTACCTGGAAGACTGACAACAGTATCACAGCGTGTTCGTGATACCAATCTACGGTAAACGAAGCACCTCTTGCTCTGCTGTGAGAGAGCTGTCCTAAAACACTCAGGAAGTTCGAAGGTAGCTTTTAAATTTATTGTCGTGTGTTGTCTGCCGTGCTAATCATATGATAACTGATGGGTTTTAACGTCGCAAAACCAGCATACGATTTTAAGAGATTATGTAGTAGAAGGCCTCTGCGACTGACTGAGAAACTAAAAATTATTATCATACAATTTCATGAAGTGAATTAGCGGCATTTTTTCTTGCGAAGTTTAGTCGAGCATTTTATGCAACACTCAGTCAGCACTTGAGTCGAGTACTTTCTCCTCTTTTTGAATCCTTTTTTTTTTTTGCGCAGACCATCATGAGTATGTTAATTTCAATTAGTCCAATTTGCTACATTACTGCAACACTATCAACACACCTCTTCAAGGTCAAAGATACTACGCAATCGCTTCCAAGTACACTAGTGACCGATACGGATAAGCTATAAAAACACGCCCTTTTTTTTCGTTGTAGGATTAAACCTGTGTGTAAACATGTGCTCTATCGCATAGTGGAAGTTTCATTATCTGTTTACGGTGATTTTTTTATAGTATCGCTCTGTCTTAGTGTAATCTATGAATGTGCTGACCATATCCTCCTTAGCGCTATATGTCATCTCGCTTGTTGAATTTCATTTTTATCGGTTCTCGCTCTCTATTATTCTGTTAATTTTTTTCCTATGTTAAACTCACTCTTGCGAAGGACTTGTAAAAGAAGCTCACAGTACGATGAAAAAATAAACACGAAAAGTGCGCCACACCGAATTGCAATGTTTGTGGACAAAGGGTATCCAAATGGTGGACATATCTACAAACGTTCCGCCTCACTCACCACCCACGACGACCACCTAGATACAAAGATGAGCACCATGAGGATGCAAGCGATGAGTACAAAGGATGCCAGCACACCGTACCACTTGCTGCGAGTGCTGGCACGAATGCGACGCCGAACGCTTCGATCTTCCAGGGGGCCAGTCGAACTGCTGCACAACAAGAAAGTCTTATGACTTCAAGAGGCGATACAGTATGAAGGTGACAGCATTTCTAAAAGGAGCACTTACAGGGGTCACGGAAAAATTGATATTGTTGCTCTAAATAAAAGTACTGGTGCCGACAAATCTAAAACGAGTACTGTGGGGCTTGGGGACGCATCGAATATATGTTTATTACCGCTACCTTCGAAGGACACTTTCAAGTCTCGATATTACGGAGCTGGCTTCTCTGTGACGTGTCAGAGCAGTGTGACATCACGAGAAGATATGAACTGCTGACGTACTAGCGACAGATATGTCATATGCTCGTGGTGCACGTAAACAATGATGCCTTATTTGTTGTCCAGGGACCTTGACAGGGACTACTGTGATTCTGGCGACGAGCAGGACGCACAGTTTGCGAATTGGGAAGCTGTCTCCACTCGTCAGAATCATGTCCACTGCAGTGAAGCTGGCTTGCTGATGCTCAGCGTACAAGAGTTTAAATGACTATAAAATATTTTATGCGTGTTGCCTGACTTATGCGTGTGAATGGTGTTGCCACCGCTTAGCAAGGAAACGAAAAATGTCCCTTTGACGATGTCTTCAAACCACGTCAGTACTTCTTTCAGAGCTTTTAACTCAGAAACTCAGAAACACGTAGAACGCTCGGAACCTCACAGACCCCTTAGCTCTAAACCTATCAGCTTCTACCTCAGCAATCTGTACCAACTAGGCCCAAATGAGAGTTACCAATGTTCCTTCACAAGTTATCTGTGAAGTAACGTGTGGAAGTTCGTAACAGCATGAAGGCGTAATAAGAAAAAAATAATTAAATGCTGCTCCAATCAAAATGAGAACAATTGGACGTCCGGAGCACTGATTCACATGCCATTCGGCGACGCTGGCATTTACAGGCAAGTGAGCGCTGGAGTTCAGTCAGCTTAATTACACTTCGATTCAACGTTTATTCGGCAATTTCCTTTCAAAAATTTGTGGAAAAAAAATGCAAAGATAAGAGCGGAAAGCTGACACGTTAGTAACTACGAGGATCCTACTCTAAGCGAGCAGCAAGCTTGGCATCCATAACGGTGAAGGGAGATTTCATTTGTGATGCAGTGGCAACATCATCCCTCCGCTTTCTAATCCTTTCCCTCCACTTCAACCTCACATCGTTGCTCCTCAACCTCACTTCCCTTTTCGACATCCTTTCTATACTTCACCACACACACACGACTGTGCCGTGATTTGCACTCCACGTTCTCTTCTCCTCGCTCTCACATTATTTCTCCCCATGCAGCCACATTTCCTTTCCCGTCGCTTGCTCAACTCAGCCAGCACACGGCTGTGGTGCACTTCCCCCTCCCATCTTGCTTTCCTTCTTTCCTTTTCCTCCTTGCATCACCTGTCACCCTTACTTCCCTTTGCTACCGATTTCTATACTATACATTCCTATGCTGTATACGTGGTGATCTTATACACGGTTTTCCCAGTGTGACAAATTACAAGACGCTTTAGCCGCGGGGCCCCAAAGGAGCTTCACACATAAAACAGAGAGGCCGATGTGGTAGACAATGCAATACTGAACTGTTGATAACGCGGCACCACGCCAGCGATTATTTTAGTAGGAAGCTTTACGTAATTCAAGTATTGAATTAATGCGCTCTACGACGATAGAACTTCATTCCAAGGAGTAAGCTCGAATAGATGAGACGTTGTTCCGTAAGAAATGTGTACCGACGCTCTTAAGATCAGCCATGAGAGCGTGAGTGGTGGGGGTGTGTCTGGTAACGAAGAACGCATTTTCGGGTATAATTTCCTCATAATGTCTACAATTCACGTATAAAAATATCTGACGAACATTTACTTTTTTTGGCAATAATGACAAAGGACATTCCCGAACAGAAAGGTGAAGCCGGAGCTTATACGTAACATAAACCAGAGGAAACACGTCTCCTGTTTCATTTTTCACTCTGGGATGATTATCTAAACGCCTAGACTCTAATTACACAAAAAGAAATAATATCACATCACTTGATACTTACCTAATGGAGATCACAGATGGTGACCTAGATCGGCCTCTGCGAATGAAGCAAAAATTGGTGAAGCCGCGATTAACAGCCGAAGTACGCTGTTTTTCAGTAGGCTCGTGGATTGGTCTCATGTTAACTTATATTTCATGTTCCGATAAACAATGCAAATGTTCACGAGTGTGTTACATCGAGACTTGCCTAGTTGATTGCTTGGATGCTCTATTGATTTGTTGGGTATTCCGTGTCAATACACAATGTTTGGGGTACACCGGAACAGCAAAATAACTTTAAGCGACCCAGTGGTGGTCCACCTGTAAAATTATACCATGTATACCCTTACATAGATATAAGTGCAAGGACTGTTTGAAATGCCGCCCTTCTCGAAATGCGGTTGCCATGGCTGGTAATCGAATCTACGACGTTTAACTATAGCCTATAACTCCTTGGCCCGTGAGCTAGCAAAGCGTGTTATTGCAGTTCTAAGCGCTGCCTGAGTTAAACAATGTTCTTTAAAACTATTTGATGCTTTATTTACAATGAGTACTATTAAAGCAGGGTATTCTTTTTTTGTTTTTCCGGTACCATATTCACCGCTCTTCTATCGTATTCTTGTTAAATTCGGCCATTGGCCCAACTCGTCGTCAATGTTACCCAAGTCGTGGTGTTTGCTAGAAGTAAAGTCACGGAGGTGAAATGCTATTGGCCTCGAGACCTTGGAGTGGCGCCCTCTCGCGTGTGACGTCAATTTGAGGATTCCACTTTCAACCGCGCTACAGCCGCTGCAGCTTCTGTACGCAGATCGTCTTCTCCAGACGGAAACTTTGTCGAACATCCTCGCGTTGGTCAAAGAACGCCTTCAACGACTGTTTCCGAGGGCCGTTGTAATCTTGTTTTAGTTGCGGCCTGATTGAGAGGACTAGGAAATTCCCCGGATGGCCTACCAGTGCGCCGAAGCCACCGACTGCATTGCGCGTAGCAAAGTGAAACTATGTGTTGTGTTCTCGCTCGTTATTCCCACTTTCCGACGTATCATACTAATTTGTACGTTTTTTCGATGTTTCAGTATTCGTGCCTTTCTCCAGCCTTTACAAGTATGTAGATAAAGATTGTGAAACGTCGTGGTGTCTCATGGAGGGCGCGGTGGTGTACGACGCAGGCCACGTTGTTGATGCGCGGTCGAGGCTGTCACCGGAGGCCGCATCAGCATCGCGGCTGTCGTCCTGCAAACAAGTGGACTTGCGAACCCGCCACACCACTTCATCGTGATCGACTGCGGTGAAGTGGTGAATGCTCGCTGTTCGTGCAAATCAGGATGAGGCATTGTATACGCGTGTAACTTTACGTAGCAGTCATGTTCTCTGCTGGTCTGCAGTTGCTATCAAGCTCATGTAAATACAAATTTGAACTAGTTTGCATACTTATTGTAGGCACCATTCTCAATTTATTATTGTTTAAATATTTAGACGCGATGCCAGAAACGTCTATTATTCTTGTTATTTAAAAGATGTCATAAATAGTTTTAAACTTTTTATGGCCATTACAACATACGAGTGCGGATTACAGAGGTGGAGTATGAATTCATAGTTTATGCAAGAGCATGGAAGGTGAATAAAATTGCAATTTAATGTAGTTAACATAATCAATACAAGCCTTTTACCATTTATCCTTTAACATTGCGCAGCACTTGCGCGGAAACAAGCGGCTACACGCAGTTCTGTGAAAAAAAAAAAAGCCCTGTCTTTTCTTAGCAACGAATGTTGTATTTGTATTGGCAGCGTCTCCTGCGCCGCGCGGCGCAGCAGCCAGCCCCACACAGAAGTGGCTCCTGCGCCGCACGGAAGTGACGTCACGTTAAAAATTATTACCTAAAGCTAGTTAAATGTGTAAATTATTCGTGTGTAATGCGTTAAACCTAAAAAAAATTTTACTAAGCAGGTGTATAACGAGTCATTGAGCCTAGGTTTGTTATTTAAATACATGATACAAGTACTTTAAATACAGGGGGCGCCATGGGCGCTGTGGCTGCGAAAGGTAAACACTATGAGATGGTAGCCGCCTGCGATGTGTTAGGAGGTGGTGAAAACTCCGATGAAATCATGGCCATGGCCTAGGCCACTCCCAAGGAGGACTGGAGTGTCGTCGCTGCTTCATGTGATTGCTGGATGCTTAGTTGAACCTGGTGGTTGGAGCTAGCGCGGCCGTCCACCGCGCCGCAGCTTCATCTGAGTGTGTACGCCATAAAGTTTCTCAGTATGATGTGCGGATTACAGTTGTTGGACGTACTGCATTTTCTAGATTGCAATGCCAAGCGTGGTGTTGTCAAAGGTGACAGTGTTCTTGCTGCCGAGTTTTGCTTGTCGCGAATGACAAGGTCGACGATGAAATAAATGCTTTCGCACAGTTCACGTGTGACTGACCGGACGCACACGCATGAAACCCCAGTGCGTCGGCGAAGTGTTCATACGGTGGATGGAAACAACTTTATTGTAATGTTCTTACGAAGCCTGTGATCTACGAAGGCCAGAGCTACTGCATTGCCGTCTGTTTTGTCCAGTGCGAACACGTACGGCCGTTCTCATCCGTTGCTACGTGAATGCTCCCGTGCTGTCACAGGCCGCGCGTGTTATTGAGCAAGGCAGACAAGCTGTTTTGTAGTTAGATGGACTAACGCCGTCGGCACTTGCCCTTGGGCATTGTTTATCATGTGCTGATCGCCTAGAACATTGCGGTGACACGTCAGTATTTTTAAAGAAAGCGGCCTGCCGGTTACCTCGTCAGGTGATGGTACACTGAGCGACATAAAAAAGTTGCCCGAGACTACGTTGTAGTGCACCTTTCTGTCATCAAAAGTTTGATAAACCGTGGAAATCAACATTCCTGACACCTGTGCCGAAGAAACGAATGCAGCCAGCTGCATTCAAGTTTTTTGTGTCTTTTTGCGTCTCGCTGATTAAGAGCACTAATTCGCAAAACACTTTATCATAATAGATACAGTCAATCCTGCAAGAGTCATCGAAGATCCGATATTAAAGGGCCTGTGGACGGGACCACCACCAGCAGCAAGTCGGGCTGATGAGGAGGCGCAAATGTTAAAACAATACATGCGTGAACAAAAAAAAGAGAAAGTATCGATAACTGCAATGGGACTTGAACCACCGACCTCACTAGTTCATGTGTTGCTTTAACCAACTACGCCACAGCTGCCGATCAGTTTGAGAGGGCAAACAAGCCGGTTTTGTATTGTTGTCACGCTAAACCTAACTAACATTTTTGTTCACTTTTTCGTTTGGACGTGATTTTAACTGCTTTTATCGTTATGTCTAGACGTACCGCTAGACACTCCCGACTATTCAAACAAAGCGCCTAACCGGAAAATGCATGACGTCACTTCCGTGCGGCGCAGCAGCCGTTTCTGTGTGGGGGGTGGCTCGTGCGCCGCGCGGCGCAGCAGTCTCTGCCATTTGTACTGCATTTGGGAATACGCATACTGGCATTGTTGACTACTTAATGTGTCTCTGAGTTGTCTTGTTTATGTTATTATGTACACTTTAGTGATTTGCTTGCGTTGGTGCACCTTTGACACTATTACGATTATAGATTTTATTGGCGTTTGGCACGAAGATCGCATGCTAAAAAATGCTTGTAGTAGTACTGTACAACACCCTGTGTTTCTGAGTGTTAGTTTCTTTTTTATGTAACAGTAACCCTGCATCACTGGTACATTTTCTTTTTGGACCCAGGACTAGCCTTTGGCTACGGGTCCAAGCAGTATGATGATCTTTTGTGTTATATGATTCAACAAATAAAAAATAAAAAATAAAAATAAAAAAATAAAAATAAAATAATGAGTTCAAAGTGGAGACTCGTAGTTGTTCGAACAGTGTCGGTAGCCACCACACATCAGATAACCAACGCAACTGCTTCTTTGTCGAGCTTTGTCACGCACGGCGGTATCTGTACAGCGTCAGGCCTCAAAATGAAAGCGCGCGAATCCCCAAATTGACGTCATACAAGCGCCGTTCGGAGCGCCGCCATCCGTCGCACACTGGTGCCAATAGGGGCCTGTGTACTAAGTCCTTAAAGAAGCCTAGGTGGTCAAAGTTTCTCGAGTCCTTTACTACGGCGTTCATCATAACCACATGGTATAGTTTTACGTAATACTAGCGATTATTATTATTATTATTATTATTATTATTATTATTATTATTATTAATATTATTATTATTATTATTATTATTATTATTATTATTATTATTATTATTATTATTATTATTATTATTATTATTATTATTATTATTATTATTATTATTATATATTACGTGCATGCGCCAGTTAAATGTAATATGATACTTTTGTTCCATCAATATTTATTTTGCGCCCGCGGACCCTGCACTTTAACCATGGGAGCTACCGTATTTACGCACAAAATTTGCGCCCTCGCACAATTTGCGCACCCTAATATTTTGTCAGATTTTCTGAAAAAAAAATCTCAATCGCATCTTTCGCGCTGCCGGACCCACCCGAGCTAGCTCGCCGGTGCGCACACCTTTGAACATTTCGATGCTTCGGCCGGGTGCACACTTCGCCAAGCAGACGAGAGCAGTTAAACAGGCTGCGAGTGCGAAGTTCCTTCTTCCCAGGACTTCTCCCGAACTAGGGTCTCTAGAATACGGCACCCGAACACAAACCTGTTGATGGGAAGCTGGAACTACTGGAGCGTTTGCCTTCCCCTATCTCCTCATCTATACCACTGCGATAATGGCGAGAATGCGCGCTCGCATCACCACACGGACGACTTTCTGCATTGTAGGCACGCGAGAACTTGTCGCTGTTTCCTTTGTTCCCTGCGTCCATGCTGAAACGTATGCTTGGTCGATTTCATAAGTTTAGGTTTTGCCATACAGCTGACGTGTTTTGACGGTTTCCTTGCGATGTGTGACAATAATTATATATACGGCGTAGTCGAAGCTCGCCGTTCTAAGTTTCGCCAAAGAAAACGTGAAGCGTGCCACCGCAAAGCACATCGAGGGGACGTGCTTCGACGTGATGACCGGCGGAATCGGTACGCGAGAAAACTTGCTAGTTTCTTGCCATCGAAGGAGGCGTTTTCAATTACGTGCGAATGCTTAGTTTTTACTATATCACCATGCCGTGGGACCTAGTTTCTCCTAACATTGTCGAAAAAGCTTCAAGAAAATGGGGCGTTCGAACCAAGGAGGATTAAAGAAAGATTGCTGGAGTGGAAGCTCCCGCAATGCCTTGCCAGCAGAAGTGAAGCCACCTTTTGCCACTGCCAAGATGGCGGAAACATGCTCTTTTCCGATAGTGGCCACTTAAAGATCAAGTGGCTTTGATACTTTATGTAAATACTACGTTAGTTCTACATTAAAGGATAGTTGTTCCCGACGAAATAACACGGAGAAACAAGTATGAATGACTGAATCTTCAAAGAACTTTGCCTCCAGTTAGAGGCTCACTACAAAAAACTAGTAACATTAAGACGGACTTGGAGCACTATGTGACCCGAAAAAAGTTCCCACATTGACTGATCGGGTGTGCGAGGGAAACGCATCGTTTTTAATCGCTGAACGGTGATACTTTATCATGCCCCTTGTAAGATGGCCGCCACAGCCGCCATTTTGCCAGAGGAATGGCTTCACTTCTGCGCAATCATTTCCACTCCAGCAATTTTTTTTTTAATCCTCCTTGGTTCGAACACGCTCGATGGAATCGAGGACGATGTGCTTCGGGAGGGTGGTGGCAGGGGCCGCGACGATGATTCCCAATCGGACTTCGTGATCAGTGATTCCCGCTAGACCGCGCGTGGCCGAATCTGACTGATTAAAGTACGTGCTAATTCTTTCAAAGTTAACAATTACACTTCATTTGTGCTCCAATTTATTTCTTCTTTTTTTAATGTAAAGCTGCGCGAGTTACGACTGTGACACAATATTTTGTAAGCACTCGCGAAATCCCCGCGTAATTTGCGCACCTCCTTCTCGAGGCCCCCAAATCGAGAAAAAAAAAGTACGCAAATTATGCGAGCAAATACGGTATATATGTATCGCGTGGCCAATGCTGTACAATGCGCTGTTTTGAGTTAGCAATGCATGCACACAGCTTAAGCTTTAGGATACGTGGAATTCAAGCGCTACTGCCACGGGGCTATAGTACTCACCTGATGTACAAAACGCTCGGCTGAGAAGGAGGCCTCCTGCGAAAAAAGGATGGTGTTGTGCAGTCCAAGCAAAAAAAAACAGAAACGAAACCAACCATTAATACATAGATAAACAGTATTCGTAGCGTTGTCATCTTTCTTTTTCCAAAAGCATGAGATCGAAGTGATTCGAGAAATGTGGGTAAAGTAGCAAAACATGGTGTGCTTGATGCCGTGGAAGTTTAGTCACTTAGTGATAGAGCAAAAAGTAGTTAACGAACATTTACCAATTTTCGAAAGTAACGTAAAAATCACGGGCTCCATGCCGCCTCTGACAGAAAGACAGACCTGGGGAAAATTCCGTGTCTCTCTTCTCGTCTTTTTGTTGTTGTTGTTGTTGTTGTTGTTGTTGTTGTTGTTGTTGTTGTTGTTGTTGTTGTTGTTGTTGTTGTTGTTGTTGTTGTTGTTGTTGTTTTCTTTCTCCAGCTCTCTCTTCCTTTCTCACCCTTCAATTTTTACCGTTTTTTATTTCTCTATTTCTACATTTATTCTTGTCTTACCGCTTTCTCTTCACTCAATTCCCGCTTGCTTTTGTATTGCTTTCTAATTTTCCACGTGGTTTTGACGCTATGTCAAGCAATGACCGCATACGACATCCCGAGCTCCCGTAGTGTTCCTTAATTGTTGTCATCATTAAGGTGTTTGAAGAATAGGAATAAAACTTATTGGCGTGAGTGAGCGCTCAATCTGCTACATTTAGCTGCGCTATACGTACGTGGTCTCGCTAGAGTTACGCTAAACTATGGATTGATTGATATGTGTGTTTTAACGTCCCATAACCCCCATGTGATTATGAGAGACGCCGTAGTGGAGGGCTCCGGAAATTTCGGCCACCTGGGGTCCCTTAACGTGACCCAAATTAGAGCACATGTGCCTACAGCATTTTCGCCTCCATCGAAAATGCAGCCACCGATGCCGAGATTAGATCCCGCGACCTGTAAGTCAGCAGCCGAGTACCTTAGCCACTAGACCACCGCGGTGGGTCGTCACGCTAAACTAGATGAGATGGCTGCAGCATACGCGACCCGGGCCCCTAGAGTGTTCGGCACTTCAAAGATGGTCACTCCTCAATCGACTGCGAACTGTTTTCGCGTGCGTGGAGTTACTGGAAGAACGGTGTGACAGAGCAGGCGAAAAGACTAATTATCACGTGAACGTAAGCGGCGCTTATGTTCGTAATAATAATATCTAGTGTTTTACGTGCCGAAACCACAATACGAATATTAGAGACGCCGTATACCGGAGGGCTCCGGAAATTTCGACTTCCCGGTGTTTCTTTACCGTGCACCAACATCGCACAGTACACAGGCCTTTACCATTTCGCCTCCACCTAAATTCGAGCGCCGCGGCCGGAATCGAACCCACGACCTTTGGGCCAGCAGCCGAGCACCCTATAACCACTGTTCCAGCGAGGTGGACGCTGCTTATGTTCGTGTAATAATTAGTATTCTTGTCTTTGTAGCGGCGTTCTGAATACATGCATTTGTATACTGTATGTTCGTGTAATAATTAGCATTCTTGTCTTTGTAGCGGCGTTCTAAATACATGTATTTGTACCAGCTCACGCTACGGTCAGTGCTACTTATGGCCATATAAAATTTGAGCGGTCTACGGCACTTCCTCCTAAAAGGAGCATTAATCGGTGCACCAATGAGGGGAGCGCTTCAGATTGACATCATGAGACGGACGAACGGCGATTCCGCTACCCCGCATCTATTCGCGGTTACACGCTTGCTTATTTGCGGAGGCAAGCCACGCTCGGGCTACGGCTATCTATGTGGCGCTTTTCCTGATTTTTTCAAGTTGTATTCGCCTATACCTATCTATACTTCACTCTAAACAGACTCTACGCAAATATTTTTCTATAAATGTGCGACTCCCTTTCGTAGTTTTTCATTGTTTGTTTTGTACGCGTGATCCATTTTACTCTTCCACTCCTACCATAACCCTATGAATGACTTCAGCATGTAAAAATAAAGTAATACATAAATGCACCAATAAATATCGTAGCACATATGAGCGCTACAGAAGTATAGTAGACATGCAAACAACGTAAGCAACACCGGGACATTCTAATAAGATAAGCAAATTCTTAATGTCATAACAAGAAGATCATGTTGAGAGTTATCAGTAGGTTGCTGCTATGCAATACTTTTACGGTATATGCAAAGTAGTCAAATGAGCTGAGCAATATGTCAAGTTATAAATAATTTCTATTCAATCATTCAATTCATACACGTTGGTGGGTAATACTCCTCTGCGAATTATCATTTAAATGTGATGATTTTCTAAGAACACGTATGCCATACACTACTTGTATCAGACCTATCTTAAAACGCGGTTGTGTCGTGTGGGACCCCGCCGAGGTAACCTTCATTGCTGCTCTGGAACAATTACATAATCGTGCTGCCAGGTTCGTCTTGGGACGGTACGGAAGGGGGGAGAGCTGCACTGCAATGAAGGCTGAGCTAGGATGGGAGTGTCTTTCTGACCGCCGCCAGAAGCAGAGATTAAAATTTCTTTACTGCACTTACTACAATAAAACTGGAATTATTAGAGAAATATGCCTACACAACCCTCATTACACTTCAAAACGTTTTGATCATAGTTGCGAAATTCGGGAATACCCAGCTAAAACGAACATGTATGCCAATTCATTTTTTCCTAGAACGATTAAACAGATGGAACAGGCTAACTGAATTGCAAGTACATAGTGGGAACGATGGTATATTTTATTCACTGCTGTAAACCCGTGTTGTAACCTGAACGAAGATGTATTGATGTGTGAACAAAATTCTACTATGTGTGTGAACAAAAATGTATTTCAGTTATTTATGTGTGAACAAAGTTATATTGTGTGTGTGAACGGAGATGTACGTCATTTATTGATGTAACTCCCCTGCTATAACGCCTTCGGGCGCTGCGGGGTATCTGATAAATAAACACATTTCATGCCTGCAGAAGTGAAAGCGAGTTCAACGCTGAAAGTAATTTTTTTCTCGCTTTCAATCAATCTCTTTTGTTACAATCTAGATACAGGAGCGCAAAATTTTAACGCTCTCATGTGCTAGAAATTTAGTTCGAAGTTTCAGTACGATAAACTAATTTAACCGCTCTTGTGAGCTGCCGTTAATAGCATGCCTGCAGGCAGAGTCAGTTTCCCCGTTCCAAATATCATCAATATATGCTATTCAATATCAGAAGTCGGTTCTCCAGCGATAACATGCACGTCACATAGGAGGCGCTTCACGGAAGCAAACTATGGAAACAAAGTCCGGCAAAATATAAACACAATCGACACGCGAAAATTAAGCGCATGAAAGATGCTGGAGCAGCTAAAATTCCAACTGTGAATGTATCGAAATGTGTTCGCATGATTGTGAGAAGAGGCATACGAAAAACATTCCCGGCATTGCTCGGAAAAAGCATCGTCTTGACTGCAGGTACGCGACCACCCTAGTCCTGCGTAACAGCTACAACGATAACCTAAAGGCATAGGCTTACCTCATGGGCAAGATAAACGGTGGTCTGTAAGGTCTAAACCTCGGGGGAAACATGCTGTTTTATAATGTTGCCGACGAACGACGCTGGAGAGTTCGCGGGATGCCGAGGCCGTTGGTGGTGATGACGACGATTATGATGATGATGGTATCATCTCTGCAATGGCGCTCACCCACAAGGGGGCATACGCAGTAGAATGTTTGAAATAATGACCTAAGAAGCTGAAGAACAAGCGCTGTAACTTAAGACTGAAAAAAAGGTCTAATAAATAAATTTTCTCCTGGATTCTGCGGACTGGTTGATAGGGATTGATACCGTAATGATAATGATGGTCTTTGTTTTTACAGTGCGTAGCCTTTGTGGCGTACGAGCCAGGATCGGCGAGCTGAGAGTGTATTAGGATCATGCATTCAGTTAAGGGGGGGGGGGGGGAGGAGGGGGCAGAAGATCTAAATTGTGAATAAGCAGATATACCAACGGAGCATACACGCAATGAGATGGTAAAAATATGCGAGGGTATTTAACCCAAACCAATATCATCTTCTGAAAAATGAAAAAAGAAAAAAAATCAACTTGAATGATATGTTTAACAAACAAAAAACAAGAAGTTTGAAAAGACTGACACTCCATACTATTTTATAGAACCACTATATTCTCGGTCAATCCCCCACAGTGGGTATGCGCTGCGGTCAATAGCTGAAAAGAACAAGAAAATCAACCGTAACGGAAATCTTTTTTTGGTATTTAAATATTTGAACACGGAAGAGAAAACGTCTGCATTTCTATTAGGCATGACGAAATCATGATAACACAAAATTTAAATCCCTTGTTTCGAAGAGGTATAGTTGACCAATTTCGGTGATTCACAACTGCCCTGATTGAATAAAACTGGCCGTAAGGTAGGCAGGCAGGCCAGTTGTACCTGTACATGGTGCCCTTCTAAACTTTCCGGAAATTCGTATCTCCCCCATGAACGCTGACCCCTCCTCCAGAAAAATTAGGGGCTGCTATATTAGCCATCATTGTCAAGATTATCTTCATCATCATAATCGATAATCCACATAAGGGTTATATATCATTAGTTTTGAGAATAAGAAAAGGCAGCTCTTGATGTGCATCATATTGCTTGATATTTGCTGAGTTGCCCACGTTTCACAAGGCACACGAAGAAACATTTAGAAACTATATTAAGAAAATTGAACATTACCCATAATTCTGAAAATATCCTTTTCCTTGGGGCTTATTCTCTAGGTCACAGCAACAGGGGCGTCTAAGTAGCAGTTTGTGAATTTTTCAAAGACGCAAAAAGGTTTGCTTCTTATTTTTTAACTAATGAAATTTTAGTTGTTTGGAATTACCATCCACTTATTTCTTTCAGTTATTAGTTATTTACCTAATTTATTTGTAAGTCAACATATGATTATCTACTTCTATTATTCCACAGATTACTCAATAATTATTTTTTGAACAAAATTTAAAGATTCGCTTCTCTTCATTACAATAACTGCCGATTTAATAGCCAATCCCCCACAGTGGGTACGAGCCATGGCATATAGGAACAAACAAGCAAGAAACCAACTTGTCTCTCCAGCGAGTCGAGCGTGACCCTCGAACAGCATTCCCGAACTAAACCACACTCCTTCGCTTGCTTTCACCGTGGGGCCATCGTTGCAGCTTCCCCGAGTCGTCAGTTCCAGCCGAGTATGCCTCAATTCCACTGGTTCTCCCGGGCTCGCTCGCCATCACTGTCTCCCTTGAGGTAATGTTGAGGCGTCTTCCCTTCCATTCCTTAAGTAGTGACCCAGAAATTCGAATCGACCACCCACGCACGTTGTGTTATTGCTGCAAGCGCAACTGCACGTGTTGTACCATCTTAGTCGTGTACTTCGTAATTTTCTTCCGAATTTCAATTTTGTGATATTTTATGTGCATTTAGAACAGCTATACGTTTCTGCGATAAATTTAATTAACATTTCTTGAATATCGTGCGCGGCTCTTTCAGCAACTCCCTTCATATCATGTACGTTATTGGAAGCCAAAGGAAAGTCATGCCAGCTAAAACTATGTTCTTACATATTGCCTACATACGCTCTTATTTCAACCAGATCAGCATGTTTGAGCCATGGTCGTCATGCGCTGCCAGCCGTATACTCGGGGACAACTTTCTGTGGCAATGAAGGGAAGGCCATGGAGCCAAAGCAGGCGTGTGCCACCGCTGTAGAATATAGTGCCGCAAGTGCACCCGCATTTTTCACGTTAAGATAATAAAAAGAACAGTGTTTTCTACTGGATGCTGTTTATGAAAAGACGCTGCACGCGCCAAGGAGGTATTCGTATATATGCTTGCTTTCTGAAGAGGCGCTTCGCTTTTTCGCGCGTCTGAAAACATCGCACGTTTTACGAGCACTTCACAGTCAAAAATGGCGTCGTCTTCTTTAGGTAACCGCGCGTTGCCCTCCGGCTATTCCGACGACTTGCCGAAGGAGCTTGTGTCGAATTTTACTCACAAATAGCTGTGCAAGCAGACGTATCAAAATGTGTGCAGTGGGATTACCCCTGAACACGACCGTCATGTGAAACGCGAGCGGAACCGGACTACTTCGCGGAGGAGTGCAGAGGCAGTAGCTCCGCCTCCGTAACTTTCCCTTCAACTGCTACAGAAAGTTGTCCCCGAGTAGTGTCCTCAGAATCACGTTCAAGCTGTCTAGAGAAGCTTTCAGTCTTGAATGCTATCAAAATTTTATGCTGGAAGAGAGATTGATTGATTAATTGATTGGTTTATTGATATATTAATTGATATATTGATAATTGATTGATTGAGTCATTCATTCATTCAATGATTATGATTAGATGATTCATAGGAGGCACCAATTCAAAGCACTGATTCATGATTGCTGTATTCAGAGTTTCTGAATGAACCCTCCGTAAAGACGCAGTAAAGCATAATAAGAAAATCTTTTTTTTTTCGTGTCCGAGGTTTAAAGCAGCTTTTCATTCACTCAATGCACGAAAATATTACTGTAGTATGTGTCAGTATTATTCACGTAAGCACAAAAAAATAACTGTATTATGTGTCAATGATTATTCACGTAATGCAACAAAACATAACTGTAGTATGTGTCAATGATTGTTCGCGTTCAAACTTTACTATGGTATTCAAACTTTACTATTCATACTTTGCTATGGTATAAAGCTTCTGGTTGCACTCAACCTTATACTCACCTTTGTTTCTTACTTTCCAGGCCCTCTTCCCTTACTTCACTAAGGTGAGGAACGTTTGCGTGAATTATGCGGGCAGCGGTTGCTGCAGCCAATGAAATGACAAAGTTAATTGTTAGTAGCGCCTCGTTATACATACGATGTATTATTCGCACTAAATGCGCCGCAACGCATTTGACAGTCTATAAGTTGGCTAATGTCTGATTAAGATGCACACCCATCTGTCTCTTATATTACCGCGTGAAGCTGTGGCATTGCGGCCTTTATACGAACCATTTCTGAGAAACATTGTTATTGTGACGCTAATGCAATATCAACGTCAATAAGCAGGATGCGCAGTCATACAACACATTCCCAGCTTAGGCAGACACGCAAAATATACTCATATGTCTTTTAAAGCGCCAAATGAAGTTAGATATGTCAGTAAGACTGTGGTATCTATATTACTGAATGTAAAGATGTCATAATGGAAAACTTTTCCGCTCTCAAATGCCAAAAAGGAAAAAAGCTTGGTGGACTGTGTAATGTGTAAAATAGCCATTATATATATATATATATATATATATATATATATATATATATATATATATATATATATATATATATATATATATATCGTGGGAAGGAACCGTACCTGGGACCTTCAAATAACGCATTCGATGCTCTATCACTGAGCTACCAAGGCGGCAACCCCCCCAGCCACTTTATTGCGTATATATGCGAACTTAAAGGCGGGAGTGTTAGTCAGCGCCACCAGTAACCATGACGGGAGGTGTGGTACACTCTTTTATAAGCCTGTTCAATGTCACATAGCACGTGAACTTATTGCGAGCAGGCAGCTGACGAATAGTCTCTCGTGTACAACCTCAAGGCACCAAGTCTGCCAGTACGAGACCCTCGTTAATGAATAGGGAAAGAAGTGTATACTTAAGGGCTCGTTTTACCGTGTTTGACACAATTATAATGAGATGTAACAGACAATAATGCCAAAGAAAGTATTGGGGAGTTATTAGACCGAGTTGTAATGTAAATGTGAAGAAAGAAGAGTGGGTGAAAAGATAACTTGCCGTGGGCGGGAACCAAACCTCCGACCATCGAATAACGCGTCCGATGCTCTACCACTGAGCTACCACTGCGGCTACACCCCCCCCCCCCAGCCACTTTGTTGTGTATATATGCTAGTTTAAAGGTGGGAGTGCATGTCAGTCAGCGCCACCAGTAGCCATGGCGGCGAGTGTGATACACTCTTTTATGAGCCTGTTTGGCGTTATGTAGCACGTGAACTTATTACGAGTTGGCAGCTGACCAATGGTCTTTCGTCTACAACCTAAAAGCACCAAGTCTGCCAGTACGAGACCGTCGTTAATGAATAGGGAAAGAAGTGTATACGTAGGGGCTCGTTTTTTCGTGTATACTACAATAATAATGAGATTTAACAGACAATAATACCAAAGAAAGTATAGGGGAATGTGAAGGCCGTGGGCAGTAACCGAACCTGCAAATATATATATATATATATATATATATATATATATATATATATATATATATATATATATATATATATATATATATATATATATATATATATATATATATATATATCGTATGAAGTCTTGGTAGTCTTGGCTGCGACAGCGTTTATTTGAGGAAAGACCTCGCAAAACGAACGTGTAGAGCCAGCACACAGACGATGACGATGATGATGACCCAGAGTGGCAATGAGGGCAAAGAGACAAGCGGATGATGGCGATTGTGATTATGCAGGGATGAGGACGATGTAAGTTACAAATGCCCATATATATCTGTGTGTGTGTGTGCGCGCGCGTGCTTCTAACTACAGATACTGTGACACACTCTTATTTTGCATGAATCACGCACCTGTTTCGGTCCGACCGGCTTTTAACAGTGAAGATCTTTACCATCGGATTTATCAAAGTATTGGCGGGAAGGGGTGAAGTCGATAGCTTGCACCTCGTCCGAAACTTTTTTCATCTGAAGATCAAATACAAAAGTATCGATTCAAATTTTGCATTCAAGACCGGTAGGTCGCCCAGACCTGATCGTATAGCCTAATCATTTGACACGTGGGCTCCCGGAGAAGGAATCAAAGACCTTTCCTTCATTCCCTTAGCAACGAAAATTCCAAGACCGAGTCGTTCCATAATGGCGAAGACGGACGAACACAGTCGGTTTCTGCCTGAAGGCTTCGGTTCCGACGACTCCGTCATTGTAACAAGACAAATAAACCCAACGCTTGATCGCTGGCTGGTTATTCTCTTCTTTGACTTCGTTCTCGTGGCCTTCTTCCACTCTAACCTAGCACGTGCCTACACACCAGTGGCGATGTCATCCATACAATATGCACTTCTGCATGCGATTAGAGAGAGATATATCATTCGAAGTACAAAAAAAGCGTTACAAGCAGGGAAGGAACCCGCATGCAAAGTTCACACTTGTCCGCATTCGAGTTGCTGGTTTAACTGCAAGTGCACAGGAATTTCACTTCTGCGCAAGGCAACATGAAAAATTAAAAAAAAACGTGGATCCTTGTAATGTATCCAATCACTTTTGTGATCCATGCTCTAATCAGCTGCTCTCATTGAAATGGAGACTGCAACAGATGTTTCAGTAAACAAGGGCAAACTTTCTTCTTTTAGTAACTGTGGAAAGCACATATTTTCAACACGGCTCATGCTCCTAAAAAGAGTTCGCTAAAGAAAAAAAAAACGGGGGTGATCCTCCTGCCTATGATTCGGTATAACACGAAAGTGAAACATGTCCTCACAGAGGTAGTTAAGCGTTTAGTGTGCGTTTTTTTCAACCACAGCAAAAAATTGCAGAGCCACTTGTAAAAAGGCGAGCAGCTCGAAGCTTGCATTGCACACCTAGCAGAAAGTACACACTCCAAATTAGCATACACAGCACGAGCGAGAACTAACGACTCTCACAACTCGACACTTAAAGCACGCTGTTCAAACAGAAAGGCGCACAAAACCAGCGCACAAGTATACACAGGACAAGTGCAAACAATGCCGCAATTCTTCGTCGTGAGTCAGCAGCGTGTCGGTTTCGTAAACGTGGCCGCAGCAGCGGGTGAAGTCACCTTCGTCCTCTACCGATTTATGAGACTGATAAGTGCGCGTGAGAAAGAGACCACGCTCCTGGAGGTGGCGCTCCGTGGAGGCATCGACCTGTAGAGCAAGACCAACACCAGCCCGTCGCGCCATCTCGCCGACCAGTGCGGACGCGAGAAGATCGGCTCCCGTTTCTGTTAATGTTTTCGTTAGGATTTTTGTGGTGCCTGTGCTCGAGCTGCGTTTCATTCGACGCAGTTTCTTCTGAGGATCACGTCGACACCAGACTTTTTTCGGTGAGTGGTCCTTTTGCTGAATTATTGGAACTTTTCTTGTGGAACGCGCCGCGGCTCGGCTAACCCTACCGGGCTCAGCCTAGCGTCGACGGCGAGGGGTGGGAGAAAAGGGGCAACATGCCCGAAGTAGCGATGGTGGAAGGAGAGGAAATCTCTCACGAAGAAGCCAATCGCCCGGGTTGGACGACAGCGCTGGGCAGGAACAAGAAAGCTCGTGTAGAAACGCCAGTTTCCGCGGGCAACGCATCACATGTGGGCTCGAAGGGAGGCCGCCGCACGGCAGCCCCGCAAGGTGCAATGAAGCGCCTCGCAGCTGCATCGAGGCTCCCCCGGCTGCCGAGGGACCACATACGAATTATCGTCAGGCCGAGGGACGGACTTGACGTCAGAAAAGTAAGCCAAATTAGGCTCGCACAGGCTATTACCATGGCGGCTGCTCTTGCCCCGGCAGAGACCGAAGGGGACATCGTTTGCCCAAACATCGCCCAGAACATTCTCGTAGTCTCCACACCGGAGCAGAAGAACGCAAACGCCTACGCCGCGATCCAACAGATTCGGATAAGCGAAGATTCGAATGTACCATGTGGCGGCATATGTCGCGGCCCCCGATAACACCTGTAAAGGAGTCATACGAGGAGTGGACACTGACATCAGCGAGGCCCAGCTCCAAACGATGATCGTCAACCAGCGAAATCCAAAGGCCCTAGAAGCCAAAAGGATCAAGAACACCACCACTGTGGTAGGGCTTTTCGACGGCATGAAGGTACCAAACTATGTCATATGCGGCGTCAGCATGCTGCGCTGCACGCTCTACAAGCGCCAAACCGACGTGTGCTACGCGTGTGGAGGACTTGGTCACAGGGCCGATGTTTGCCCCAACCCCAACAAGAGGGTGTGCAGGGGCTGTGGGCTCGTGTCTCCACCCGACGATCACCAGTGCTCGCCGAAATGTGCCCTTTGCGGAGGCCCACATCCGACGGCGGACAGAACGTGCAAAGAACGCTTTCAAGTTCCTTACGTCGTGCGACGGAGAAGACGACGGCGCCGAAAGCGCGTCAAAAGTCTCAGCAACAGCTGGCCGAAGAGGACCGGTCAAGGGATTCCAGAGTGGCAAGTGCTCCCAGGCAGGGGCGTTCCGTCACGCCGGCTGGCCGCCGGCGCTACCGCTCCAGGGGCCGCGCTCGCACCAAAGGGCGCTCTTGCTCCCGGGCACGAATCCAGGAAGTACCTACCTGGGCGGATCGAGCCAAGCCGAAGCCAGCGGCGCCGCCACCAGAGGTAACGCGGGTACCATTGCCAGAGCATAGGGAAGACCCCAGGGTAGCTAAGTTGATCCAAGAGAATGCTTGCCTTAAGGCAGAGATTCAACAGCTGAGGGCTGACCTTGAGTCGTTCCGCAAACATTACTCCTCGCAGGGTGAGAGACAACAGATTCCCCCACCAGGGGACGTGCAGGCGCGCTCGGGAAAACGTAGGCCCCCCCCCCCCCCCCCAAGGGGAGTGGGATGCTATGGAGACAGAATCCAACAGCAAGGCTCTGGAAAGCATGCAGCAATCGATTAAACAACTGGCTGATAGCATGACTACCCTACTGAAAAGGGTGTCGTCTCTTGAAGGTACGCAGGCAGCGCTAGCTACGGGTAGCTCGCCTCCGAAAGGCCCGAACAGGGCACAGTCGCCTGCAGGCGCGGTAACAGTTAACCCGACAGGAGATTGGCTGTCTCAGAACAGTAATTATGGCGGACAACACTAATGAACTGGTCGTGTGGCAGTGGAACTGTGCCAGTTTCAAAAGGCGCAGGGCTCCACTGCTGCACTTTATTGCTTCTCAGGTGGTCAAACTGCACGTAATTATGTTACAGGAAACTCTCGATGATGCGCTAACTTTCCCGAGCTATCGAGTCGTCTCGGTGCGCGAGCAAGGGAAGCGCGGTTTGGCAAACTTGGTCGCAAAAAAGTGCTCCTTTCATGAACACAAACTACAGCTTGGCAACAGCAAGGCTGAGGTCATTATCCTCGAAATAATCCCCAATAGCTGGCTCAAGAACAGCGTATTCCTCCTGAATGTGTACAGCTCGCCGTCGGACGAGCGGCAGGGGTTCGCTTCGATCATGGCAAAAGCGGTGGCTCTGGCCAGGGGGGCCCCCATCGTGGTAGCGGGAGACTTTAATGCTCCGCACGACGCTTGGGGATACGCCAGGCAGTCCCCCAAAGGCAACAACCTCCTAAAGGCCGTATCTAGCTGTTCTCTTGAATTGATTACGGACCCGCAATACCCGACAAGAATTGGCACATCGGTGGTCCGAGACACAACTCCAGACTTGGCGTTCGTCAAGAACGTCGCCGGAGCAGGGTGGCAAAATTTGCAAGAGAATCTAGGTAGTGACCACTTCATAGTGGCTATTATCCTAGCAGTCAATGCAGCTCTCCCCAGGGAATTTAAAGTAACGGACTGGGATGCCTTTCGTAAATTGCGGAAGGAGGACCGGGATGAATACGACAGCTTAGACAGCCTCTTTGCAAGGCTCAAGGCGGATGCTAATGCTGCGACCAAGGTTGTCAAAACGAACCTGAAGGTTGATCGGATGGATGCACACCTCGCGCATCTCTTAGAGGCTAAGAATTCCATCCTGTCCCGGTGGAGGACGCAAAGGCTCAATCGCCGACTTCGAAAGAAAATTGTGCAACTCAATCGCGAGATCGAAGCCTACTCTATTGAACTCTCCAAACAGCAGTGGAATGAAGTATGTTCTTCGGTTGACGGACAGATGAGAGTGGGGGCCAAATGGAACCTCCTCAAACAATTACTTGATGAGTCACAGTCGAAGGGAAATCAGCGATTGGCTATTGACAGAATCGTTCACAACCAAAAAGCGAAGGGAGTGTCCGAAAAGGCCCTCCTGAAGAGGTTAGCGGACAGCTATCTTCCGCTGGGCCCTTCCGGCGATGCGTACTATCCGCATTACAGGGGTGTAATGGTGGCGGAGCTGGACGCACCTTTCACTGAACCAGAAATCTGTAAGGTCCTCCACGAGCTCAACGGACGCTCTGCACCGGGCCCGGATGGAATCTCAAATAAGCTCTTACGTAACTTGGATGGCAAATCCATCGAGAAGCTTACCGAGGAAGTCAACAAGATCTGGGAGACGGGGCACGTCCCCGAATCCTGAAAGACAGCTTCGGTAGCGCTTATCCCAAAGCCAGGCAAACCTCTGGCTTTGGAGAACATGCGACCCATCTCGCTTACGTCCTGCGTAGGCAAGGTGGCCGAACATGCGATTCACCATCGGGTATCCGAGTACATAGAAAGCAGAGAGCTATTTCCACACAATATGGTAGGATTCAGATCTGCACTATCCACACAGGACGTGATGCTCCTTATCAAAAGACAAATCATTGACAACAACACCAGGGATACTAGAGGCATACTAGCTCTAGACCTAGCTAAAGCTTTTGATAATATCTCGCACAAGTTTGTGCTTGAGACAATTTCGGTTATGGGTCTAGGGCAACGGTTCCACGCATACGTTAGGTCTTTTCCCAGGGGTCGCAGGGCTACCATTAGGATCGGTCAAATCCAATCCACGGAATTTGCCTTGGGAGCGAGAGGCACCCCACAGGGGGCAGTTATCTCTCCTCTACTCTTCAATATTGCCATGAAGGGCCTCTCGGAGCGACTCGCTACGGGGCGCGGGGTTAACCATGCTCTCTACGCGGACGATATCACCGTGTGGTGCATGGGAGGGTCCGACGCCGGGGTAGAGCAGGCGCTCCAAGAGGCATTAGACATCACGGAGAACTTTCTAGTCGGTTCGGGCCTGAGCCTGTCATCGGCAAAGTCTGAGTTACTACTATACAGACCCACCCGACAAGGACTGAGGAACCTCACTCCTTTAGAACAGATTCCCATAGCTTTATACACACGGGATTGGCAGAGAATACCCCGGGTGGACTCCATCAGCGTCCTCGGACTCCTGCTAGAGTCCAAGGGGGGCAACTCACGAACTATCGCCCGCATCACCTCCAAGACGGAGAACATGCTTAGGCTCATACTCAGGGTCTCGAACCGCAGGGGTGGGCTGAGCGAGAGCAATCACCTTCGGCTCTATCATGCATTTCTCATGATCCACATTAATTATGTCACTTCGGCATTGCGCTGGTCCAAAAGAGAAGAGGCAAGAATTGATACACTACTGCGCAAAAGCATAAAGCGAGTTCTAGGCTTGCCTATCCACACTAGCACCGAGAAGCTCCTACAATTGGGCATGCATAACTCCCTCTCGGAGGTGATAGAGGCCCAGCAGATGGCTCAGGTCGTGCGACTATCGTCCTCGAGGGCTGGTAGGCGCATCCTGGAATCCATAGGCTGCGGTCCTACGGCGACTAACCAGCGTAATGTAACACTACCACCCTCGATCAGAGGCACGTTTTCGGTAGCTCCACTTCCAAGAAATGTCCACCCACAATACAATGTAGGGCGCCGCATAGCTCGGGCCCGTTCCTTATTAAAATCAGTTGCAAACAGACCGCATCTCGCGACCTTTGTCGATGCAGCCCAGTACGGGCGTTCGGATCGCTTCGCAGTGGTCTCGGTCGATCATAGTGGCACACTCCTATGCTCTGCCTCGGTTAGAAGGGTTTCGGCAATGGTGGCTGAGCAAATCGCCATCGCCATAGCAATGAAGGACCCATCGCGTCCTAATGTCTTTATAGATTCGCGTTCCGCAGCTAGGGCTTTCGCCTCGGGCTCGATCTCGCGTGAGGCAGCGGCCATCCTCGGCTGTGAAGGGGCTGCCGGGTTTCACACCATAACTTCGTTCCCGGCCCACATGGGGGCCAACGTACATCCTGATGTCCCCAACGCCAATGAGTTTGCCCATGACCGTGCGCAAGGTATCGCTCACCGCGGCGGTCCCGGCGGATTCGCAGGCGGGGACGCCGGAAGATACAGGGACTCGCTACTCACTTTCCACGAGATCATGACTCATTATCATCTATCTCGGAGGACTTTTCCACTTCCTCATCCTAAACTTACGCGACCGCAATCATCGGCCTACAGGATGCTCCAAACGGGGTCTTTCCCTTCGCGTGGCAGGTTCAGCCATTTTTCGCCCAACATCGAGCCGCATTGTCCAGACTGCGGGGAGGCGTATTGCTCATTACCTCATATGCTCTGGCAATGTCCTGCGTTACGTGACGCAGAGTTCAACAAAGAAGAGGACTGGGAGGAATCCCTTCACAGTGGCGACCTCCTGGTTCAACTTCGGGCTGTCCAGAGGGCCTGCGAGAGGGTGGAGGGCCACGGTCTTCCGGTCCCTACGTGGGAGCGGCCCGCGACTGCTACGGATTCCCCCTAAGCGGGGCCGTTACAACGCAGTTCCTCAGGACCTGAATAAAGTTCTTTGTCTGTCTGTCTGTCTGTCTCGCTACTGATAACGAAAACGTGCCATAGTTTCAGAGCTCTGAGGACCGCTAAACTCTGTGTGATCATATCAATGGCAAGCTGTTAGCACCGTCGACCACGTACGCTTTCTGGCATATGGGACAGCGCTGCGTGCTGCATATTGAGACCTTGCTGGTTCGACGCCGCAAGACAGAAAGTTTCCTTTTTTTTTATCTTTGCAATCTGTCAGTATATATTCTACAACCTCATATCCGTGACGAAAATATGTCGGCGAACTGCTGGTGAACCCTGGCATAAACCAGTTACGTGTTAAAAACATTGTATATGTATATCTCCGTGCGCTTTTCTTCTTTCACTTTCACAGTATTCGCTTTACACCCACAGAACTGTAAGCAATGCTAGGCGCAAAATCACGCCTTAGTAGTCAAGAAGGTTCACGAGTAAATGTAGCAGTTATCGTTCCGCTTTAATTGCGCACAGGACGCGAGCACGCAAGCTGATTCCATAGCTTGTGCAGCGACTACAGTGAGGAGCTTATAATAGTGATTCAATGCGCGATGTATACAAAACGGGCAACGATGACTAGTTTTTCTATGTCTGACACTCTGTGGGCCGCTATCATTGCACAGCGTGCGCTGATTGTAGCAGTAGCAGTTTCAGTTTACGTTTCAACGCCACAAGTTCCGCCAAATAAAGAGTTTTCATCTTGAACATGCCGACTGCTGCCCTCGTCAACGTCACGACCACGCGACAATATCACCGCTTATGGCATATCATAACAGTCGGCGACAGTGAAGTGATCCATACCACTGATTCTAAGACTGTGCTTCGTTAATTCACTATACGTTGCTCTATTTCGCAGTGAATATCGCAGCCCACCTTTGCATCTCGTCAGGCTCCGAAGCCGCGCTGGGGCGAAGTTCCGCTGGAAGGAAATCTACGCCTCGCTCGTCATCATCTCCTGCATCGTCATGGCCCTAGTCGCCATCGTCGCGTGGAACAAGAAAATGGTGCTGCGGGCTGCTACATGCAGTTTTAATTTCTCTGCATGCTCGCACTGCAAATCGCGAGCACAAGCTAATTGTAATGCGCGTAAAATTAACTGTCAGGTACCCACACTAGACACCGGAAACACCACGCTAGTTTCGGTTTCAGGGAACATACACACTATTAACGGTTGCCGGGCATCCCAAGATCCAGTTGAACGGAGCTAAGTTGATGCGAATGTTCGCAATTATCGGCTTTCACGAGTTTTTACCTACTAATTTGATACCACTCTAAAGAAATGTTCTTTTGTTTGTTTGTTTCCTATTTTGTGAATTTTAAATCAGGCGAAGTGCAGGAAGGGGTTGACTTGAGTTCATAGCGCTTGTCTCCACACCTTCTCGCCACTCCCTCAGCGATATTAAAAGTTGTGTCGCGCTATGTTATCTCACTCGGTGGGCGTGCTAACTACGTGAACGACAAAGACAGCAAGTTGTGGCGGGCAGACAACAGAAGCCGTAATGAGCTATGCGAGCTAGTCAACCACGTATTCGACGGAGATGGCTATAACGGGTAACACACGTTTTCCGCAGCTTATCAGTATGTCAGCTGCTATTATCTTGTCAGCTGCTCAACGGTTTTTCAGGTTTCGAGTGGCATTGGGTGAGTACATAAATTTGCACTCATGATTTGTTCAGGTTTTATATTGCATGAGTACATAAGTAAACCCAGTTCTCTGCAACCTAGACTGGATTGACAGAAGTACAGTGTGGCTAGTCTAATTGGTCAAGACGCCATCCCACGCTGTTGTCGGACAAGTGCGTTTGATGAAAGATTTGAATTTGTGTTGGCTAGGCTACACTGTTTTCTCTTTGTTTTGTCGTGTAGTTCAGATGATGTCAAGTAATTATAGGCCCCTTCCTGTTTTGAAAATTCATGTAACCGTGGCTTTAAAGTTTGGACTCTTTGTTTATTTATTTATTTTTTAGCAATACTGTCAATCTTATCAGATATGATAGCAGGGAGGGCATATGAAAGCGAATATTTGTTTACACAAAGTCATAATGATATAAACACAAGAAAAAGCCGGAATTACAAAATGGCATACAAATCATAGATTGTAGACTGCCATTATAAGACCACACACTCAAACAATTTTAGTAATAGCGAAATCATGAACTAGGTTATCGCTAACAACGACTGCAAAAAGATAATGCATGCAATTGTAATATGAGGTGGGGTCAACAAGTAGACATTTTTAACAACTTATTCAAACAGTTTTATGAACAATAAACTAATCAAAAAACATGTCACTTGATATATAACGCGGATACAAATCTTTTGTTACTTTTATTACTGTCACTCAAATGAATGTGATAGACTAAATGCTTCCCGAAATTACTACAGAGAATGCCGCTAGAGCCAAGGTTTTGATAAGGGAAGTTTTCTTTGTGTAAGCAACACTGTAGCCTTGACGATATGATGATTATGAGTAGGATTTAACCCAAAACCACTATATGATTATGAGAGACACTGTATTGAAGGGCCCTGGAAATTTCGACCTCCTGGGGTTCTTTAACATGCACCCAATACTGAGCACACGAGCCTACAACATTTTAGCCTCCACCGGAAATGCAGCCGCTGCAGCCGGGATTTGAACACATGACCGGCGGGTCAGCAGCCGAGTACCTTAGCCACTAGACCACCGCGAAGGGGCTGCCCTGACGAGAACTAGTCAACTTGCCAAAACACTTTTCCAGCGACGTTCTGTCTTTAAACCAATGTGATCTTGAAAAAGAAATCTTGAAAAAAAAAACCTCTGGGGATTTTCCAGCACTTTGTTATACTGAAATATTCACTAAATCGACGATAATTCAATTGAGAGTTCGCTGTATACAGCTCCGAGAAGACAGCATCGGAAACACAAAATGCTGCAGGCTATTTTTATATTTGAAAAAGAGGCGAAATGCTTCGGTCGTTCGCATCTCACCTAGAAGGTCGTGTGGACATAAGCAGACGCTGTTCTACGAAGTCAGTATAATCAGTGTTCATTGTTTCGTAGAATTCAACTCGGAGGAAGTAAGAAAAATTACACTTAGAATTATTTCGGGGAGCTTTCTTTTTTCGACACGATGTGGCGTCATGTCGTGTAGACGTCATCTGGACGTGTTCTATTTCTCACAGTACTGGAGCTTGATGCTGCTTTCCAAGTTGTCAGTGCAGACTGTCTACGATGCGATCCAGACTTAAAACACAGCCCTAGCAAGAGCTGCTCCAGACCCTACGAGGCTTACAAGGCCCGGCAATTTCTCGAAAAACTCGCATTGTCTCCATCAAGTTCACGTACGGGAGCGCCCACACAGTCACTAAAGGTGTTGGCCACAAAAACTATTTCATCACGTATACTAACAGGCCCTTCTTGGGACACTAGAGCACAGCTCTTCAGGCGATTGTAGCGTGTACAGAAAAATATTTTCGCAGTCACGTGCTTCATCGAGTTCTATGGTGGAAGCGAGGGAGACGAGAGGACAGAAAATATTCTCAACTAGGTTCGTCCCGGAAGCTTGCATTTCAGCAGTGAACTGATCCGTGTGCCTCACATGAACGAGTGTGTCAGTAAAACCTGGTGAAGAGTCACGGGAACAACAGTACCCCGAAGCAAAACTGTCACTCTCATCTTTTGTGTTTCTCATCTCTGTTTCTGTGTGCCTGCGCAAAAACTTCAAGATGAACATTAACCTCGTTGTAAAAAAAAAATCCAGGAGAAGCGAAATGGGCAGCGGCAAGTTTTGCCCATGTACGTATTGCTTCACGCCAGTGAGACTCCTAAGACATTTGTGATACCGTGCAAAACTTTTTTCTCTTGTCGACTCGATATGTGCAGCAGTCAGCACGCTCAGCACGCTCAGTACGAACGCTTCGCAGCATGGCCTGGACAAGTTTCGAGGGACGCTGGCACCACGACGTGTCTCTCGGTGCCTTGGCGGACGCCGACGATAGTTGTAGCACCACTAGGTTTCACCGGTCGACTTTCCTTTCTCTTGTGTCGGACCGGCTCACAGCCCCACCTATCGTCAGCTGGAACAAACGTGACGGCCGACCTTTCGTAACGCTGGCAGCAGTTTAAGACAGTCCAGGCCATGCTGCGTCATCATTTGTGTTAAGCGTGATAATGGATGTACGTACATAATAAAGTCTCGTTACAAGTGTGGCCTCTGTTATCGTTTTCAGGGTGCAAGGCACAAAGAACCCAAGTCACTAAGACAGGAGGGTCCGTTTGGTCATCCTGAAACGGTTGCACCAATTGCAGAGCTGGTAAATACAGGCTTACTTACTATTAATTCTTAATTATTACCTGCTACCAACGTTAGCAGAAGTAGCTGGGGACGAATCGAATTGTTTTTGAACAACACGCTAGAATTCTAGCTATTCAAAGGGTCTAGTATGACAAATTGAGTCGAACGCCCTTCTTACACCAAGAAGTACTTACATGGCATTGTCCTGCTTGGTATGAGAGGTGTTAATAAATCGTGAACGTGTAAAAACGGTGGCACTCGTCGATCTACCTGCAATGAAATCATGCTTCTGCTGGCAGATGTGTTATTGTTTACACAAATAAAGCATTAAATGGTAGCACAATAGATTCTTCGAAGAGAGTGCTCACTGTACTAAGAATAGTTATTGATTTACAATTACTCGGGTGTTTCAGATCACCTATTTTGTACACTGAAATAACTTTTCCGACTTTCAGTTATTGCGTAATGAAGCGCGTGGCAAAGGGTACTACATAACATATCTATATTGTTTTTTTTTTCCGAATCATAACCCCAATATCATCGAGTTCATATTTCGCAGGTAAGTTTCGCATGATAGTTTTTCTACATCAAGTGTTATTTCGCAGAAAATAAAGACACTTTCGAAAGATTTCTCAAGCTAGATTGTGGAAACTGTAATGGCAGACTGTTTCTAAAAGGTCTCACATATTTTTGAGAAATGATTCTTAATGTTATTAGTTCAATACGTAACCTTATATTTTACAACATTGAGAGACAAAAGATGACTCAATACTGAGTTTCAATGCACCTTTTATTTTTAACAATGCTACATGGTTATAGGATGCTTCAAGAATTAAAGGATGTTTTTTTCATTAATAAGTAGGCGTGGGCAAGTATTATTGTTGCGTTAATATCATCAATGAAAGCAGCTGCGATTAAAGCGTACTTTATGAAATCACCTTCTGAGACCTTCTTGGGTATGAGAAGCCACCATATAATTGTGAGGCATGCCGTAATGAAGGTTTACCAGTTTCTACGACCTCTTAGAGTTTCTTAACGCGCTAAGACATTGCACGCCGCATGGGTCTCTTGCACTTTGCTTGCCTTTAAATAAGACAGTAGCAGACGCAATCTAGCCCCTCTCGTCAGCAAAGCACGTTGACGCTGTGCCATCTCATGGCCTGATAGACTTCCTTACACCGAAAACAGGTGATTTTCACGGACCACTTGAAATACACACAAGTTTTCCGTACAACTTCTGAGGTAAATAGGTACACAACTTTATTGATTCATGAAAGGGTCGTGTAAGGGGTGAGGGGGGAGGGGTAGTGAAAGCAGGACGATTATGGGCCTTGGGGCCGCTCTAGGTGGCCTCTCTGGCCTAGCCCTCTGCCCGGAGCTGTCATTCCAGAAGCAAGCAGCGCATCCAGCGCTCCTGGTGGTTTGAGCCTTGTCACAGAGGTTTTGGTTTGCTCGAGCAATTCACAAAGACGAGATTGAAGTCGGCCCTGGTGCTAGGGCACAAGTTACAATGAGGAGAGGTTTTGCCAAGCGTAATAAGGAAGAGAAGAAAAAGAGTCGTGTCTGAGACAGTTTGAAGTCTGCTGCCGAAAACCTGGTCACTTCTGGAGAGATATTTATGCGGTAGCGATAATGCGGAGCTGAACATTATAACGTATGTGCGGAGGTGAACACTGTCCGCGAAATAGTCAAAAAAACTCCTGATATGTGAAAGTGCTTTCATGCCAACTTTTTTTTTTTTTACTGTGAACTGATTACTGTGCACAGAAAAGTTGAAAGTACGACTCGTCTTCAAAGGCAATAAATATGCTGGTCGCTACAATGGTCTTGCAGAATAATGGTGCGAACTACTGGCAGCCCAAGGCTCGCGCATCTGAGGACAAGACCAATGTAAAAGCAGAACCGGAAGCTCAGCTCAAAGTAAAAGCCACACTGACACCCAGTTTGCCGACGCTTGACCCCAAAACCGATGAGGACGACAGATCCCAGACAGGCAGCTACGATGCACCACTGGTCGTCGAAGCTGAGCGTACCGCTGCCAGTGAATGCACCAGCCCACAGTGCGGTGAACTCAAGAAGTGGTTCGAAGAGGTTGTGGTCAGCCAGGCTGATCCGTGCAGGGAGCGCAACACCTTCGTTTGCAATGCTTCGCTCATACTTCCTGGCTGGGATGGTATGGCTGGAAAGGTTAGTGCAGTCGTTTATGGGCGTCGTTTATCATTATTGTCACCCTGGTGCCATTTAAATTTCGCGAAGGCTTTGGATTGGCACATTGGGAATGTCGGACTAATAACGCAGTAAAAATAAGGTGCAATCATCAGTGCAGCTTAACAAACTCTGCAAGGCAGTAAGTGATAAGACAGCAATGGTATAAGGTATGTACTTGATATAATGATGGTGACGCAAAAACTATCCTGAGCTGTGCAGTGACGCGATGTTGAGGGAAGTCAAGAATTGAGAACGTAACGTTTATTACTTCACTATCAAAGAGTTTAGAAAGATGGGCAACACATTTCTCTCCGGTACTGTGTCTCTAAACTATGTCTCGCCCTAGGGACAATATCTTTTTTTTTCACGATGACAATTCTTTTTTGCAGACATCATCAGATCAGCGCATGTTGCCGCGCACGCATTCGGGTACTGCTTCCGCTAAAGAAGGGGCTACTGGGGCTGGACGTTCGAAGGAGGCGGTTGGCTTAAGCGAGCTCTCCGAGTTGTGTCTACGATACGCTTGGAATCCGGAGGAAGGTGTTGAAGACATCTTGATGTTTCTTTCGCAATTCAAACTCGACCTGCGGAAGATCACCGATGACGCGACAGAAGATCTTCTGGAGCGCATGATGGAGCTCTCTTTCGGCTATGGCCTCAATCCTGTCGTGTCCTTCTCCATGCAGTACAGCGTCACGAGCGTCGCCGATCACGCCGTCATTCTACAGGTTGTCTTCATATGTATATCTGTACAATACAATTATTTGCTTGATTGATTATAACTGTTAGAGCTCAGAACCAACTGCAGAGAAATTTCACATTGGTTATGTGCATAATGGGTCCCATAGTGCACTGCAGTTACACTAATTTATATTTCTTTAAATATTTAATAGCATAAGTATGCACAAAAAGAGGGCGTTCATACATTATCATGTATGGTCATGCAGACTTTTCAAGCAAGATTATTGTAGTTCAAAAGAAGGAATCTGCCAAATAAGTTAGGACAATGCCTAGTAATTTTATTATGCGTATTGTTTTATAGCGCAAGGTACACTTATAGCCGAGGAGTACCGGACTATGGCAGTAGCGCCTACGGATTTCATAATTTATATACATAAGTCCTCAGTATAGGAAAAGCCTTATTATTTCAACTAATAAGGCATTGTTTAGAAACCAAATATAGCTTTCTACAATTTTTGTCTGCAACAATGATTTTTTTGTTGCCTGAAACTTTTCGGTTTGATTTGAAAAATTTGATTTTCTAAAAAAAAAAGAGCAGAGAACCTTTGAGCTAAAGCTTGTGAGCTAACATTTTACCGCAAGTTCAAATAGGTGGTAAGCCCATTGTTTCCAAACTAGTCAAATCCCAATTTAGCCATCGTAGAAAAAACAAGCCTGTGATATTCGTCCTAATTTATTTTGAGGATATTGTAGCGTGTGTTGTAATCCACATTTCGCGATCTATAAATAATAGTGCCACGCACTTTTCGTAATAATTGACGATGTCATCCCATGCTAGTAGAGAAAATTCCATGGGGCGTTCCGCGTGGTCTCCCATTGAGGCATATTCTATAGAAAGGAGTCAGCCATCGCAAGTTTTTTTTTTTTCGAAATTGTGCAAGGGTGCACTTTTTTCAATACAAGTTCACAAGCCTAATAAAAGGTTTCGTATGTCATTCCAATTATTCCGTATATTTCAGTACGGAATTCATATGGTATACGTTTTCCACGTGTTATCTTAAAGGACCCCTGCCGGCTAAAATTTTGTTCGCAAGTTTATCACAGTAATTTGTAGTTTTGCGTCTGCTAAGGCTGAAATTAAATTGTAAATGCTCTAACACGTCGCAGAATTAACATTAGCGGCGTTAAGTCAGAACGATTTTGCGTCAGTTTGAAACGCCCGCCCAAATACCGTAAGAAACTAGCGCCCCACAGCGGCGCAGCGCCTTCGACTGTTTTCAAATAGGGGACCCGCATGCAGTGAAGAATAAAACGATCTGGGTGCTTTGAGCATGTCCCCCTTAGAAAAAATAAAAGCATTCCTGGCGTAAGCAGCCAAAACCACCTTAAGAGCAGCCCGACAACAGAGCGAGAGGGATGTCAAACAATAGTCCTCCCCTGGTGCTAATCGGATTCTCTTTTTGCCCCGCCGCAGTGGTCTAGTGGCTAAGGTACTCGGCTACTGACCCGCAGGTCGCGGGTTCGTATCCCGGCTGCGGCGGTTGCATTTCCGATGGAGGCGGAAATGTTGTAGGCCCGTGTACTCAGATTTGGGTGCACGTTAAAGAACCCCAGGTGGTCTAAATTTCCAGAGCCCTCCACTACGGCGTCTCTCATTATCATATAGTGGTTTTGGGGCGTTAAACCCCACATATCAATCAATCAATGGTGCTAATCGGGGTACTGTGCGCGCCCCGCAAATGTTGATCCCTACCTCACAAGGGTTGTCACAGTCTACGTCAAACCGCAAAAAGTGCCGATTCCACCTGTATACTCGGAAGAGCACGCACCCTTACTTTAACACCAAATTAAAATATCCTTTAGGCTACGCTGGCCACTAATAATCGGTCAGAGGTGTCCCCGCATTCCGGGTATCAAACAACACAAGCATTTAGAGTTTCTAAACTTAGTATCAGGGTTCCTTTAACAAATTTACAGAAACATGTGGAGTTTTTGGAATAAAAGACGGAACGTCTACGTAGAGATGCCGTTTAATTTTGGGTTCCTGCAAGACTCTCAATTCTTCTACTGTTTGTTAAAACCCCCAATCGTCAATCGCTCATGAAGGGAAAAGTTGACTCACAGTTGCTGCAATTATATGCTTGAAAATTTGAACTTATACACACGTCTCACTTGTGGCAGATTAGCACTAGCTCTGAGCTTGAGGAATTCTTCTGGTCCTTGGAAAGAATGGATGAGGAGGCGGTGGAAGATTTCTACAGACTTGTGCTCACTCGGTACGCCCTGGTACAGGACACCGACATTGCTCAGCTGCTGCAAGAAAACGACGAAGCGAGTGAGTGAGTTTGTGAAAAGCCGTTACTCAACGACGTCGAATAAAAACTGTTTAAAGTGAGTCGATAGTTAAGTTTGGATATCGTAGCTACGTCATCTCCTTTTTGCGCTATAAAACACTGTTAGGTTGTTGACGTACTCACAGCTTTACTCCACAAAAAAATAAACGCATGATTCTAGATTGAATAACACTTTGGGTAATCACAAGAACGAGAAATACCTAATATACTGATTTCGATCTATTTATGTTGTGATCGGTGGTGTCCCAGTGTCTCGTAAAGTTTCTTGAGGTCATGCAAATGTTTCGCCAAAACACCACAGGGCCTTGTCCAAGTGATGGCGTTCAATCATGGTATGATAACATGCCGTATCCTGACACCACAGACCACAAATCGTTGTGACGTGAATGGGACGTCATGGAGACATTGTACGCCGTCAGATGATGACGTCATCACACGACGTCATTTCTGGTATAAATGTGGGCGGATCGAGAAAGTAATCCTAGACCACGTCAGCTTGCAAAATGCTTTGGTTGGTGCGCTGGAAAGATCAAAATAAAATTGACTGAGAAGAACTATTGAGCACTGCTTCCGCTTCATCTTTGGTGAATGTACAAGAGGATGTGTGAATTCCTATTTATAGCCTTTTGAATATTGAAGTGAGGAAAACTTTTTCGCAGTTCTATATGGCAGTGGACCACACGCCCACTTACTTTTCTTTCTTAGTTTCAGATATTCTTAACGTGACCGCCGATCCCAGCCCTTGGGCAAAGATGAGTATTGCCGAGGTTTCTGAAACTACCGGAGTGTCGGCAGGTCTGTATTGTTCTTTTCCAATCACTTACAGCATTCTTCAATGTAACGAAAGTCGTAACGGAATCGCAAGCGTTCACTTCAAACGCCGGACAATCTTACAAAAAGGTGCTGCAATACTCCTGTATTACAGCGAACATATGAGTAATAAGATTCCTAGCTGGTTACTCTCGATCGTTTGACAAGTTACCTGACTTTCTTCTCAAGTATTATTGCACAGAATTAGTTGTAGCCTTCTCTAGGTCCGGAGTTTCACAAATGATGTTCACAGAAGTAGCTTTCGGCTCCGCCGCGGTGGTCTAGTGGCTAAGGTAATCGGCTACTGACCCACAGGTCACGGTATCGAATTGCGGCTGCAGCGGCTGTATTTCCGATGGAGGTGTAAATGTTGTAGGTCCGTGTGCTCAAATTTGGGTGCACGTTAAAGAACCCCAGGTGGCCTAAATTTCCAGAGCCCTGCCCTACAGCGTCTCACTCAATCTTATGGTGGTTTTGGGACGTTAAACCCCAACTATCTATCAATCAATCAATCAATCAGAAGTGGCTTTCGTACTCCGCGGCACAGTATTTGGATGACTGAGAAACACGTAACTTGTGAAATCATCTGCGAGTACTTAATGTGCTCCGAATTCTAACGGCTGACGCAAGGAATCCTTTTTCTTACAACCAAACTGCAAACTTATAAATAATATTAGTCAGCTTTCTCAGCTAAGACAGCCGCAACAGGGAAGCACCATGGCGATCTACTAGACAGACTCACCGGCAACGTGATAATGAATGCCTTCGTTTGTTTGAAATCGTTATTTGAAACATGTCACTCTTTTTATTGATCTCGAAAAAAGCCTTTGATCTATTTGTTGTGAAGCTCTTTTGATGGCCGATAAATGCAATCGAAGAGAGGGCGATAACCATACGCGGCCTCTATTCAGTCGCCTCCTCCTCCCACCTTCACAAGTGTGGTCATATTCAAAAGGATTTTTCACTGGAAGACTTAGTAATCCATGATGACAACCACGTGAAATAAACTTAGACAATAAGTACACGCACAGGTGTGCACTAGCATTGCAAAGTTCATTGAAAAGTGGCTTGGTTAAATGTAGAAAGTGTGCTGTGTATCTTATTGCCTTGTCTAGACGAAAGTTACATATTGGCCAAACCGGGTGGTCTTTGAATAATTGTGTAACAGATCACAGGACCCCACTGAATGTTTGGCCTTCATTGAATTTGTGCTTGCATTGTATAGATTACGAGCGTCATCCGTTGCTGCGTCAAACAAAGGTGATATTCCAGCATCGAGATAAGAGAGCACAGGAAACAATTCATGTGTTTTTCATTCACAAGTATGGCGACACGGGCGTTTCTATAGGCCATCGGTTACGCTGCACAAACTATAGGTTCGTTATCTAGCTGCCAACCTCTATTCGGTCACATGATTTTTGTTTGTTTCTTGTTCTTTAGTTCTTTATATCTGTTTTCTTCAATAAACGTTCAGTCGCTAGTCTTCGGTAGTGGGGCGTATTCTCTGTCACAGTTTATTTGCCTCAATACTTTGTTTGATTGATTGATATGTGCAGTTTAACGTCCCAAAACCACCATATGATTATGAGAGACGCCGTAGTGAATGGCTCTGGCAATTTCGACCAGCAGGGATTTTTTACGTACACCCAAATCTGAGCACACGGGCCTACAACATTTTCGTCTCCATCGAAAATGTGGACGCCACAACAAGGATTCGCTTCCACGACCTGCGGGTCAGTAGCCGAGTACCTTAACCACTAGACTACCTCGGCGGGGCTCAATACTTCGTAGACTGGCACATTCCTTCGGCTTAGCCGTGTAACAACATTGGCGAAGGACTAAGAAAAAGGCGCGTTCTTCTGAAGTGGTGCAGATATTGAAAAGTTTGTGGAAGAAGATAGGCTTCAAAACTTCTTCCAACAGATGGCTCTGGCGTTTTCCGGTCTTTCGCAGCTCTCTGGAAAAAGCTTCTACGCGGTTACTGTCCTTTCCAGTCAACGTGCGAAGATTACATAGTGACGGACAAGCGAGCGCTAGCTCTGGTGGCGTTTATGGCTCGGGATGGAGAAACTCTCAACATGCGTCGCCAGCTGGCGTGGCATACTCTACTGCACTTGGTCGGAGCAAAGGCAGACGTTCTGGCGCTGCTTAACCGGACAGGTAGCAAAAGCGATTATCACGAGGACTACGATTTCGCAGTGAGATTTTTTTTTTTTTTTGCCTTTAGACTTTGCAAAGATGTTCGCCTTAGAAGGAACTGCACGATAAGCTTGTGAAAGTGGATACTAAATAGAAGCACCCACAGTGTATCTACCGTTGTAGTGAATGCTTCGTTTTTGAGCTTAAAAACTTCCCATCAGATACTGCAATTTCCTGTGTACCAACTAAGGCAAGTGAATTTGCTTTTCTGATCTTGCTAACTCTTCCTATTTCCTGCGATAAACTTATAGAGCAATGACGCTTCCACGCTACGTTTCATTATCTGAAAAGTACTAGTAGAAGCTGATAACCATTAAATAAAACGGGTTATTTTTTATACCAGTATAGCACAATGAAGCCCCAGTGTTATCACTCGGTAAGTAAAGTCCGAAAGTGTTAAATAAGATTAAAGAAAAATAGGTGGTTAAGTGCCAGTATATAAGTATATCTGATCATTTCACGCCTAATTCTAACATTTAGAGAATGCCGCGTCAATGCTTAATATGCGAATAAACTTGGAAAATGGAAGCAAAAAACGTATACGTGACAATCATGTAATCGCATCGCACTGACTTTCCTCCTTCCGTATACTGTTATATATCCCGCGTCAGCTCTCTCTCTCTCGATCACTCTCTTCATCGAATTTCGTAGCCCCGTGATGGCACTGATAGGATGACCCATAATAGTTACATAAATATGCAGTAGCATAATTGATTATGAAAATACAATCAGAGCTACAAAAATATTATGGCATTTCACGAGGTTGCATTTCCGCGACAAAAAAAAAAACATTCTAGGAACTAGACCTTAAAAATCTGCGTACTCTATTGCGGCTTAGTGTACTCAGCAGTGTCTTGATAAATCATGCGAGATCAATATTTACTATACTTCACTCTTTGTGTCACTTTTAAATGTCTTGTTTACAAAATTATGTTCTTCATCTTCATGACAGACAAGTTCCGAGTCCAAATGTGAACGGCTTTTGCACAGAGTGAGCGGAATCCGTGGCGAGGCCATCGACCTGTTTGAGGGTAATTGCCACAGTTTCTTGCTACCGCGGAATCGCTGAGCGTGAAGAATCACAACTGTACACTGAATAGCATACCTCTACACTTAAATAGATGTATTACATTGAAATATATCCAGTTAGTCTCTGTATTATCTACAGATCGTCACTTAGGCGTTAAGATCTTTTTATGCATAAATGCATAGATCTCATGAGTCACGTATACACAGTAAATAATGCCACAAGCTAATACTAATAATGAGATACAGTAAATAATGCCACAAGCTAATACTAAGCATTCGGAGTGAATTGATAAACTTTGAAGAACTTCCCATTACTTTTCCTTAACGACATGCATGTTGTTTTCAAGACAAAGCATATCGCAATTCAAAGCACACCAACGCTACACCACACACACGCTACAGAAATGTGCATTTCTTACATATGTGTCAATAATGCCCACCATGATGGTGCAGGTACTAAGTCTTATTTACGAATGAGTTGTGTTTGAGTTCAGTAACTAGAATCCAATAACCTGTTCCGCCTTCTATATTGCATGGTTCTGACACAGGTGACGCTGCCGTACCCGCTGAATCCATCGTCAGCGTGGCCAACTTTATGGCGCAGTTCCAAAATGCGATAGCTTCCATCATCAGCAGTCCATCGGACAACAAAGCCGACAGACTGGCTGTCAGTGCCCCAGTGCTGCGCGAAGAGACATTCGCGGATGAAAACCAGACACTGCTTCAGGAAGAACAACATGGCTACCCCTTCGCAGCCTTTAGGGTGATTGAAACGTTTTTGGCCCATAATCTCCTGATAATCGATGTTGCTGAAGTGAAATTCTCGCCTTGGTTGCTTATTTCAATCGTCTTCACGTCGGCTGTTCTTAAAGGTATACGCTAATCATGAGAATTTCCTGAATTTGTCTCTGCGCTGTTAGTATGGCCGTGGTCAGTGTTGTTTTCAAATTTGTGATGAGTGCTGATGAAGTGCTTGTAAACCTTGTACTTCTACAGAAAAGCAAACGAAATTAAACAATCAGCCTAAACGGTGGCTATGAACGTTCTGATAAAAATATCTTGGTGCCGGCAATTTTCAGATAAGGTTCGTTTGGTCACCTGATTCCATTATACAGCAAACTGGCACATGATCCAAAGTCGCGCTACACTAATCATGGCACAATATTTTCTCAAGAGCTTCTGCAGATAAATCGTGCAGATCGCTGTTGCACCCTGTAGTTAACAAACAGCAAAATAGTTTATCTAGCATGCGTTTTTGTCTTCTATATATCTTGTGCATGGCAATGCTTCGTTGCTATATAAGTATTTCTGCACGACAACCTAATAATCACGCACGTTGACGAAGTATGGAGTATCGCTGAATACGTACTGTTGGTGTAACCAGCGTTTCGGCGCGAGAATTCGTCTTCTTGGGAACAGTACGTGCATCGCTTTGCAAGCACCTTTGTCTGTGCCTTGCTCAACCTACCGCAAGTTGAATGGTGAAGCAAGGAAGATAGCCTTCGCGCGAACGATGTCTCGTCTGATTTTTGCGTTCAGTGAGTTCTCATCAGTTCAAACCTCTATTATCCGCTGTACTACTGTTCTATTCGGACTCTGTGAGAGGCTTTCACGTAGTGCAATTTAGGCCAACAATTCTAGTTCAAAATACTTATATGATACTACTGAATGTGTGAGCCTACTCAGCCAAAACGAATGAAATCAAGAAACTTTCACAATGAACACGGCAATTCAAATACCACAAGGAGTTCAACTGCCCTGATAATTATTACTGATAAACATTTCTGAGCGATGCTCCTCACAATCAGTACTTTCATAATGAGCTTTACAAAGGTGCAGCTCTTTAGTAAGATTTTTTTTTCGTTGTGTTAAAAAAGATTGTTTGATTTGCCAGTGGAGCAATCCTGTTCAAATTTTATTGGTTTCATTTTATTTTGGGGATGTGCTGAATGATATACTTTATTGATTTGTCGGTATAGGGAAGTTTTTTTACGAGTATTATAGCTTTCTTTTATTATAAAGCAGAGATCTGTCATAACTTCTACAAAGTGATTGATTGGGCTGGTTGGCGCTGCATGGTAGACAAAGAGAGTGCTTAACAGCGCAAACAACAGGAGGGGATAAAAGAGACGAGAACAGATCGCTGATAGCGAGCTTGTTGTGTGCGCAGAACAGAACTCTTACACCTATATCGCCAGCGACCTTCTTTAGCGTATAGGGGGAAACCTCGTGTACGTGGCACAGCGCTCTGTTCTCGTCTCTTCTATACCCTCTTAACGTCTGCGCTGTTTAGCACTTTCTCTGTCATAGGGTTTGATTTTTAGATGGAGCATTTCCTCCAAGCTCACTGCTTTATTTTATCACTCCGGTGTTCTCAGTGATATGGTTTGACTTGTGGGTGGAGCAATTCTATTCGAAGTTCATTGCTTTCCCTTTTTATAGTCCTAATTTCGGCACGTTGCATCAAACACAAATTCCCTATATTCTAACAGCACATTGAAGGCACTGAGGTCCGAGGACTGGCACCCAAAGAAATGAGTTTCCCCGTGCTCTGGCTGCGACGCCTCCGAGCATGGCACGCCCTGCCACCATTATTGCAAGTCCTGCTGCCTGGAATCGCGTCTCTGACGGATGTGACGCACCTAGGCGACCTTTTCCGGATGCCGTACTACGATGCGCGTACGTTGGCGGCGTATAACTTCGCCTCATTGGGACACGTACGTTACAACAATATTTGACTTGTGTGAGACAACTATAAGCGCGTTCTTATAATTTTGAGTAGTTTAGCGTAATAATCGCCGCCCTCGGCTCTTAATCCTTCAATAGGGAGTTTCATCAAGTTACGGGAATTCGGTATGCAATTAGAGTAAGGCATATCCTCCTTTCCAGTCACAGCCCGTCCCCCTGACGACGGGTGTCTCGTTAATAATGCATGCTGACAGGCAACAACGAAACATTAAACACCCGCGGCTTTTTATTTTTTGTGGCGCTGTGGTACCTTCCAGACAAAAAGTCGACGACCAGCAAAGGAGGAGCGGTACGGTAATACCGTACTGTACATGCAAACCATATTTCCATAACCTGCTAAACGACCCCTTATGGCAATCATAGGTGTGCGTACGGAAAGACTGACGGTTGCCCCCCCCCCCCCTAGTCACCAAACAGGTAGGGCGATGCAATGACTCTTCGCAGACCTCCTCCTCCTGAAAAAGAACCCTGCGAATGATTATGGTGACGGCCAATAACTTTTGACTTACGCTTTAATCGTACCAAATACAACAGTATATACATAATAACTCGCAAGCATGAGCTGGGAAATATGAGGTTATATCTACATGTCTTGTGTTTTTCGGGTGTTAATGCATTTCGGCCCTCTGCATGGCATCCGCTCTCTCTGCTAATACGCAATACGAAGTAGGAAGGCCGTGTGAGTGACGATTAATTGATTTGCTTTATATGGTATTAGCAACGACTTCGCGTGTATATGAAGCACATTTCATACTACACTCGCACAGGACGTCAAATCTCAGCCAAAACCAATAAAATCAAGAAACCTTCACATTTAACACGGCGTTTCAAACACCACAAGGAGTTATTCATATGAAAAACTTCATCCTTCCTGTCTGAAAACACCGTTTTAATTGATGGTTTATATGCCGCGGTTTTTTCATCTTTAAGTTAGTACATAGCCTCCTAAAATTATAGAGGAAGGTATGGTTAGTAATAAAAAATAACCCCAATGCGACAATTTTATGTTTGTTAATCATTGTATTGTTATATTAAACAGCAAACAGCCGGGTATAATGTTTACACGTCATCATCTTCCTCAACAAGGCCAGAGAGAGAGCAAGTTGTCGAATTTAAATCACAGCAATGTTCAACCTGGTCGATATTGATTAGCCTTTCGTATCTGTTTTTGGTTTCTTTCCGAAGCTATAGTAGCGCTATCCGTGTCGTGCACTGAGCAAATCTATTCGGACATTACTCAGGTAACCGGACGTGAGTGCTGCTACACTTGATATTGTGGACAGTGTCTTTCATAGAGGTTTGCTATTTACTCGCGAAAGTTCGAGAAGTACTAATACATGAGGCATCATAGACATTCTTGATTGGAACGGCATTGGAAGACTACCCTTCATTCGAAAAACTGTGAGAAGGTACAGTTGTAGAACATCCTGTGTATTTGCATCAACGCTTGCAAGGTTCAACACTACTCGGAATGTGTTTTGATTTGCATAAGATGAAGTATCGAAGTAAACTTCAATAATGCATCTCATGCTGCGGAAGCCTTCATCGCTGGTTCTCAATATTGAACCCAGGTAATAGCCCGAGTGGTGGCTCACAAGTTGGACGAGCTACGGCGGACAGATAAATTCGTAGACCAACAATGGCGGAGCTTCGTGGAGGATGCGGACATCATCGACTCGAGAACAACTTACTGCGCCGAAGCTTTGATTAATGAGGTAGATATTACTGTTACAATTTTTATTCAGCCATACATAAAGACTTGTGTTTGTGTAGCATTAGGTACAAATGTTTCATGAGAACTGCGAGATGGTAAGAGTTTACATAGCTCCTCCGAGCAAGTGTGAATAACATGGACAGCAGCTTCAGTTGTAAAAGCCGATTCTTACATTTGAAGACTGTTTCAAATAACTTGGATATTGAAACCGGTAGCCAATGCTGAAAGGCGATCTCAATCCCCCCCCCAACCTGTCGGCACCCCCTCCCCCTCTTTGTAGTGCTTGCCGTCCACCTGTTGTCACCGATTAGGACAAATTAATGGGACCCCTTTGACCAAACATTTACAGTATTTATGCTATGATAGAGTTTTTGTGCTCGTAAAAACAAAAAAGTAGTGGCTTCGCCAACCTTTCTTGTGTTACTTCAAGCGACCGCCCCCCCCCCCCCTAAAGTAAGTGGTGGGATCTGCCCCTGATCGAAGAGATATATGTATGCAAGGTGCTCAGAAGATATGTAAGGCATATGTGTAAAGCTAAAACAGCTTGGCATTTCATATCTCTGACAACCTATTTTATAAGAAGAAAATTTCTGTTTGTATATAGGTGCAATAAAAATGTATACAATTAGAAGATATGGAATTGATTGATTTGATTGATATGTGGGGTTTAACGTCCCAAAACCACCATATGATTATGAGAGACGCCGTAGTGGAGGGCTCCGGAAATTTCGACCACCTGGGGTTCTTTAACGTGCACCCAAATCTGAGCACACGGGCCTACAACATTTCCGCCCCCATCGGAAATGCAGCCGCCGCAGTCGGGATTTGAACCCGCAACCTGAGGGTCAGCAGCCCAGTACCTTAGCCACTAGACCACTGCGGCGGGGCAGAAGATATGGAATTCAGAAGTGAGGTACATTCAGAATAAATGTTTGAAGTTATTAAAAGCGCTCACAAGGCAACGTCCCACACGAACTTTTGAAGTTACCAGGAAACCATGAATTTAGTCCTAGGCACACCCGCGTTGTAGCTGCGAAATGTGTGCCAATATCGTTGACGTGTTATATTTATTTCCTCGGTGATTTTTTTTTTGTCACAGAAATGTGAAGTTCCACGTTATTTTGAAATGTTACGCCATGAGAAGTCACAAAGAGTGAGGTTCTCATCCTGTACTGTAAGGAGTGGATAACTTTACGCCTATTTAACTTAAGTATCCGCTGCGTTGTTTTTGTATGATTGCACGGGGATCTGTGCTCTAATGAGCTGCTTCGCCTGGTTCGTAAAAGCATCAACTTTCTGTGAGAGAACTACACAGCCCAAATAGTTACACAACGGCTAAAGCTTTATTTATTAAAGAGATGATTTCGTTCGAGCTCTTTAGTTAAACTGGGAAGTTTGTGAAACAAGGAAATTTACTATTCGGTGCAGCGCCTACCATGAAAACCATCAGTAGAGTCTCCGCGGGGAACGCATATTCCAGCTGCTGTGCTGACGTAATATGGATGCTTAACAAAGCAGCAGCGGCAACGGCAGCGGCAGCGGCAATGGCAGCGGCAGCGGCAGCGGTGGCGGCGGCGGCAGCAACGGCGGCGGCGGCGGCGGCGGCGGCGGCAGCGGCGGCGGCGGCGGCGGCGGCAGCGGCGGCGGCGACAGCGGCGGCGGCGGCAGCAGCAGCGGCGGCGGCAGCAGCAGCGGTGGCGGCGGCGGCGGCGGCGGCGGCGGCGGCGGTGACAGCAGCGGCACCGCCGCTGCCACCGCCGCCGTCCCGACCGGACATCAAAGGAATGGCACGCGCGCACTCTTTTGAATTCAGGAGGAAACCCGCGCACGTTAATCAAGAATACAACAAAATAGTTGTTCCTCATGAAATAATTTACGGAGACGAGTATCGGGGACTTAATATTCAATCAAATTTGCCTTCAATTTGATGCTTACTAAAAAACTAGTAACAGAAGGACGCACTTTGAGCACTATCTAACCAGAAAAGGCTGCCACGTTAAACTCGCTGGGCGTAACCTCCTTGGTTTTAGCAACGTTTAGCGAGAGTCGAGCCGCAGTGCCATCAGCTAGCGGCGGTGAAAGGTGGAAACTAGACACTAAGCGTAGGCCGTAAGAGAGTGTGCGCGTGCCACTCCTCTAGTCCCGTCGTGCCACCTCTCGTTCAGTCCTTGGAATGTCCGCTGGATGGCGGTATTTCTATATGATGAATATATGATGAAAAGCTGCGAGATGGCGGTACTTGGTGTGTTCACTAGATGGACGGGCAGATGGACAGATGCGTGGACAGATCGACGGATGCACAGAAGGACGCATGGATGTACGGACGGACGCATTGATGTGCGGACGCACAGAAAGAAAGACGAATGCACGGACGGTGGACACATGAACGGACGGATGCACGCACGGACGGTCGCCCAGACAGACGGAAGCAAGAACGAACGAATGGACAGCAGTGCGGACGGACTGATGGATGCTTCGCCCCGCTCATGATCATGCACTACATTGAAATCCTGTGATTTTTGTCCAGCGCGCCACTTATCCAGCGCTGGTCTCCCATAGCGACATGCAAAAATTGCCATGACGTTCTATTTCCATTTTAATAACACTGCTACACGACGCGCGGGGAAGATTTTTCGTGAACCCCCCACCCCACCCTTGCAATGTCCGGTCAACGCAGACCATGCCAGCACACTTTCATAGCATGGTATGAGAGACTGCCCACATACGAAGGAAAGAATGACGACAACCGTCATTGTGCAAGCAGGACAACGAGCAAGAAACTTTTCAAAAGACGGTCATTGTCGTATTTCGCACAGCCCATGATACAATGTAAGACAACGCTGTATTTCTACCGGGACAATAGAGAGTTTTAGCTCAGTGCGCGCAGCGCTCTTGCGCACGGAACGGGCGAGATAGAGCAAGACTGCGCATGCGCTTAACCTAAAAGAGATGTGTGCGTTTGCGCGCGCTAGATCTCGGCGCTTACGTTGCGCCCGCAACGGCTGTTGCGTAACTTACCGGTGGCTGTTAGACATCTCGACGGCTGCGAGCGTTGACGGCAGGGCTGCTGCAAAAAAAGGCCGCGTCTGTCGTCTACTCCAGTTGATTTCTTCGCCTATAGATGGCGCAAAGCAGCACTCAAATTCCAAAGTCCCTTTACTCAAGGTTGTTTATGCCGTGCACGTTTCGGTTGTGGCGTACGGTAAACTAACGCTGTGTGCGACAGCCTCAGCCGTTACTTACCCAACGCGCCAGGCGTTGTGTTCCTCAGGCGTAACTGAAACTGTCTAATACAGCATGGCTTTAACATCATTTGGTACGTAAGAGTGCCCAGACTGATGAGTCCACTTTTTCGTGCATGCGCGCCACTTACAGCATCGCCAAAATAAGTACCGAAAGATGAAAAAAACTTCACCAGGCAAGACCAGCAGAATCGTTTATTCCACGGTGTCCCCTTGGCTCAGAACACCAACGAGAACGAAAAAGAGAGGCGATGTAGGTTGGGTACAAGTGAAAGCATGACTTGTGGTAAATGTGCTTACAATACTTTTAATTGGGCGTACGTAACGAGCCTGTGTACGAAGCATGACTAACAAAGAGAAGTGCGCATTCGCATTAGTGACGCATCTGCTCCACCAATGCTGTGTACGCTCGAAAAAAGTCAGCGCACGTAAAAGTATACCATACGTAGCAAAGTTATTCAATCATACGAGTTGCGAAACTCCCCATAGGCTCCATGTATCGAAATCTGAACACAGCATTGGCGGAAGTGAGTAGAGATTAGCGCCATCTCTGGACAGCAAAACTATCTAGAAAACGCAATATTTTGTGTTTTTGCGTTCAGCAAGATTGTGAGCGCCGCCGCATTCTGCCAAACAGCATGCCAACGCCTAGAATTTGTTCTTAGGTGAGTTGGTGTCTAAGGGTGCGGAACATGTTACTTTGTCGCAGTGGTGGAGACGTGATAAAGGAAGGAGGAGCTGCCTGTTCTCTTGATGTTGTGTCCTTTTTCATGTTTTCCGCATTGCACTAGAAGTAACGTGGCTATAAGCGGCAGGTTCGTGTGGTAGGTTTCACAGCTAGCACAGCGTATTAGACGGTGCAGTGAAGTCGGTAGTTTATCAGATTCATGTGGCGAGCCCACGGATGTTTACATTTCTGCAAAATAGTGAGCGGCAAGGCGTGATGCAAGCGGGATGCAACGTTGATCCGGGTGGATCCAACCTGTGAGTCTGTCGACAGCAGCAGACGACGTTGCCCGAGCAGCAAACGCCGGTGCCGTTGGAAAGGCTCCACAAACATAGCACCTGAAGAGAAAAGAACGCTTGCAGTGCGAGTTGCAAGTAAATAGCAATGTTCAAGATCCCACTTTCTTGTTATCAGGCTTTCATATATATAGTATCCCAGACGGTGACTCATTGATTTCGCGATTAGTGGAATACTGATTGGTACTGTTGTGCTTTGGTTTCCACTTTACCGTATCTGTGTCTTATTTTTGCGGCCATCACTACCGTCGTGTTAGTGGGACACATGGTGAACCTCAGAGTGGAACAATTAAAAGGATTCGTCAAACTTCCCATGAGCAATCGATCTCAAGCGCACATTTTCAAACGAGCAAGCGAGGAGTAATAGAAATAATCAGGGCGCAGAGTTAAAACCATGGTAACACGAAATTGCAAGCACCACCTTCGACGAAATAAACCTTGACGCTTTGACCCGGCTTTGATTACGTCTTTGCAAAGCGAAAACAGCTGACAGCGGCGGCGGGTGCCGTGCAAGCTATAAGGCCGGCGACAACGCCAATGTTGCGTGCGGCGTTGAGCTGCCTAAAAAAAAAGAAAAGCGCACGCCCAAGTGGCGGTGCAGTGTTTTGTATTGCCGCTCCCAGATAGCGCGACGATCGGCTCACTCCCGCTAGGTCGGCCAATGGCGCGTCCTGGTTTCGGAACGCAGTTTCGCAACTCATATGATTGAATAACTCTGATACGTAGGCCGACGTGTTTGTCACTCTCGCGAGATCTCGATGGAGCCAGATCGCAAGATGGCACAGACCACAAAACCGTGGATCCAACGACTCGGTTCGACTTGGATCCCAGTAGTCGTTATCACAGCCGCTACCACACGATGACGCTAAGAAGCACTCGAAATCTGTTTCATTTCCCCGATGATATGTCTATATAGTTGAACGAAACGCATCCCGGTACGGTCAATACTGTAAACTGAACGTGTCGTTGAGTGTTTCGCTTGCAGCGTACGCAACGTGTGCCGTATACATGGGGTTATTGCGTAAGCCCAACTAAAGGTGCCTAATAAAAGTAGGGTTGCGCCTGGTCTGGCTACTCAATTTAACGAGATGGCCTTAAGCGCACGCTTAAAAAACAAAATTCGTTTGTGCCAAAATTAGAAAACCATATCCTCATACTTGTCTCTCATTTCTTTTTGAAAAAACTTCGTTTTATGTGTTCTGCAGCTGGGTTTCATAATTTCGTGTTTATGACACCACTGAACTGTATTGTAACGCGCTTGGGAAGAAAATTTCTTCGTTAGATTGGGAACTTCATAAAATCTGGATTGGTTAGATTGTGCTCAAGATGTTTGAACATAGTTTATTCGAAGTATTTTGTTTGTTTTCTGTGAACATCTGAAGTATGTTCTCATTTCTCTTGCACGTTCCTTCGCCGAAAGAATGACACGTGGCGACAGAAGAAGGTGAACCTAAGCGACCTTCTTGAGGAGACGCTGATGAACCACGTAGCTGGCTTGAAGATAGCCCACGTCGCCCTTCTGAGGTCGAGCAACACAACCATGGGTTATCGCAGCGAAGGGCAGCTGCTTCCCGGTGTTCGCCTATCGAGCAAAGAGCTGTTCCTTCTGATGCACTGCGCTTTGAGCTGCGCATTGGGTGCCAGAGGTTTTAACCATTTTAGGGAGGAACGTCACTGTATGGTGGTGTACAGGTCCTCCCGACCATTCATCGACAGACCCTGCGCGCGGCCCACTCATGAAAACGTGTTAAACGATTGTCGCTATGTATAAACCGAATACATAAATTATACTGCAAAAAAGTCGTTGGTCGGGTCAGCTCTTTCCGATTTATTGATTGACTGGGGCAGCTTATGACGCATTGTCAGGTATTAAATTGCCTTTTTAGCAAATCAGCCCCTGATATGTTTAATCTCTGTACAGTACCCTGTACATTATTATTTGATTATTCACTCGATTGATTGACTTATTTATTTATTTATTGCTTGCTTGAATAAATAATTAATTAATTTGTTGATTGGTTGGTTGATTGATTGATTGATTCGCTTTGCTGTTATAAGACTTACGATTCTCATAAGCGTGCAACAATTAAATGTAACGTCTGCAGGAACTGTCCGAACGGCGGAAATATGTGAACTAAACATGAAACATTGGTGGTTTTCAAACAGCAAAGTAATGCTGAATAGAGTTAAGCGTGGTTTCAAATGCAATGTTCGCACATTGTTTTGCGCGGTCACATGTGATACGTCAACAAAAAGAATAATTTTCTTCGTTGACACTATTGTCCAAGAGATAAAGTGGATAAAAATTTAGAAAATTTACGCTTCTTAATCACTATGCGATTAAGAAGCGCGCCTTATTTAACAACGTCGAACCATCTGGAGATCTTTATCATGCTTCAAATCCTAAGTGCGGTGATGTGAGCCCTTGAATTTCGCCCCCGTCGAAGTAAGACCAGGCCGACGGATAACTATCCCAGGGTTTCGGGTTCGATCCCCGCTGGCGTGCTTGTGTGCAATGCATAGCACAGCACACGAGGGCTTTCAATCACGTCAAATGAACTTTCTTACGTACTCACGGCATCAGCTTCCTACTTTGATGTGCAAAAAGCAGGACCGTTTAGCAATTCATTGAGGCTCTGCGAAAGGAATAAATTGGTCTTGCTAAACATTGTCGCGGAACCAATCATGTTTTATCACAGTGGCCACGCAGCTTTATAACTAAGAAGTAATAAAAATTGGCCAGTCCCTACGCCTTGTGCGGTTCGGTTTCATGCGAAGCCCTCGGTGACTAATTCTCGATGCTGCAATTTCAAAGCTTTAAGCCCAGAATTTTGAGGTGGTCCTACGTGTTTTCGTAAGCGTAGCACTTGTGTGAACACTGTGGGTTTGTGAGTAACATCGGATGCAGTGGTGTTAATTGGGTAACCTAATGTCCATCGTAACGTCAGCACAGACGTCAGCATTATCGAACCGAAGTGCGCTTTGCGGTGCGATGACGCGAATATTGTACCCAACTTTCACCAGTGTATTCCTCAAAGTTTGAACAACGCAAAGAGAGAGAGAGAGAAACGCCTCAAAAAATGAAAAGCTGGATATGTTTGCCTGACTGTTGTTCTGACATGCTGCTCCAGGTGTTCGTGGTTTCTTAAGGTGCATACACAGCTAAACACAAGTGCATGTAAGTGACACTCATTAGGAATTGCAACACGCTGTCGGTGCTCAATGAAGCGCCAACGCTATACCGTGGCACATACGTAGAAAACGACAGGAGAATATAATTATCTTAATTAACAGCACTTTTTCAACTAATGTAATGTTTTTCAGTGTAATTGTTCAGGCTTTGCATACCTTTAACCCCAGCCAGCGCGTTGCAACTCCCATTGAGTGCGAATGTACGCCTACTCACACACACTGTCTCTCTCTTTATTATGTTTTGTTAAGGCTCACGGCTCGCAAGCAGGTCAACAGCGATTTTTGTGCATGAGAGGTTGCCATAGCTATTAAGAAAAATGTTACAAAATATATTGTAAAACAGTCATTCACACAATGACAAAAAAAAGACAAGACCAATTGCTTATTCATCTGCCACAATACCTGCCAACTTCGTATGGCGCTGAAGCCGAAGAAGAAAAACAAAAGCAAATGACGCAAAGGAATGGGTCACACAGTGTACGCACATGCGCTCACAGTGGAACAAACTTTCTGCTCGGAAGGCGCGGGACATAACTCGTGAGTGCGAAGCGTTCGTATGGACGCACTCCGCTGCACCTACTATGCATGTTTCTCCTGGGTTTGACGATTTCCCTTGGCAAAATCTTTGACGAGTCGCTACAGTTGTTGCGTATGAATGACAAGCAAAGCTGTAACACATTGCGCACACTGTGAGATGAAGGCACAAGTAGGTATTTTTGTCTCCTGAAAGGGGTAATGCCAACCGCTAGTTATTACTGCGGTGTACACCGATTGGTTGGATCATTGGCCCACACGTTCTACGACGAAGTCCTGTTACACACAACCGTTGTTTAGCGAGTTGGCTGACTTGAATCGCTGGTTTATTAAACTATAGGTTAAAGCAAAGTCGTCCATGCAGTACAAACTGAGTGAAGTGTCCTTGCGTAGCTTTAAACAGACGCATTAAAACCTTCAATAGCGTTCAGAGCGGTACTATCATTACGGCTGGCTTATACGAGGTGTCTGCTCCTGAACTATTTGGTAACATTAATTCCTAGCTGCGCCAGGATACTGCCGCAATGTATGCAAAAGCAGTGACGTCATCCTGGCCTGTTCAAGGTGCGTGTCATGGTGCATATGCGATTGCTTATTCGTGTCAGTTTTACTCATTATTTTATCATCATGAGAGAGTGCTCGAAGCCTACTTCCCTACACTATTTGCCAATCACCCGGATCGGCTTATGCGTATCTGTTATACAGTGATCACAAGGAACTCTAAATTTATGCCGCTTCGCTGTAACAAGACAATGACAGGTAAACAGGCTCACGTGTACAGTGCCCGGAAGATTTGTCACAGTGACCACGCTGGAGCGAAAGCAAAGGGTGTCATGCCTGCATTATTTGTATGCATGGTGCTCCTAATTCTTCAAGTTTTATGGGCCAAAACCACGATATGACTATGAGGCATACCGAAACGGCTTCAGAGGTTTGGAGTTATACACATTCATCTATAATGTACTGTACCAAAAATGGACGGAAACACCAAGTAGAGAAAAAGCACAGACAAGCGCAGACTATCAACTGAAGCTCTATGGCAAGACCAAGGCAATTTGCAAATAAAAATATAAAAAGAAAGTGATAGCAAAGGGGGAGGAGAAAAAGGCACGAGGGACCAAATAAACGAAACCTAGGTCACATCAGGGACAGCACGCATGTAGTTCTCACATAAAAACCAAAGAGTGCGCGAACTTATTGAGACTGTGCATATTCACAAAATTTCTGTGTTCTTGCATCAGTGCTCCCTCCATGGCCACACATGATAAAGAGTTGAGCTTTCTAGGTTTTTTATGACATGCGCCTGCGCTTGCGTGTCCTTTTTTTCTACTTCGTATTTCCGTCCATTTTTTCGCGCAGTACATTATGTATCAGTACTGACTTGCCCAACCAGCCATTCTTGTGAATATTAAACATTCACTAACATTGTGCAGTATAGAGGCCTCTATTATTGCCGCCTCCGCCATAATGCGTCCAGCACGGCTGGAATCAAACCCACGACCTTCAAATCAGCAGCAGGTGACCGACGCCACTCTACCGCCTAGGCAGATTACCATCTTTATGAATCAAGGACGTGCGACCTACGAAGGTTCTCACGCGCATGCCGTACGAGTATGATGCAAAGAGGCGATAAAGTACGTGCGCAGTCGACGCGAGGGAATGACAAAATAACGGCTACACAACGCCACCTGGAATAATATTTCAGGCCGCATCACTATACTTCGGGCCTGGACTCTGACGTCACTCAGTTTTCGCCCTCCTCTCCTGCCGCCTGGACGTACGCACGCACGCTACCGCCGTTAGAGACAGCCAAGGTTTCTAAGCCCCGTATTCACAAACGCTACTCGACTCGACTTTCATCCTTCACTTGAAAGAGCTGAGCACAGATTATCGCACAAAAATCGCAGCAGATTATCGCTGATATGCAGTGACTTGCCGTGCCCACAGGCGGCGCTCCCATCGACTTTCTCAACCTGCAAAGAGCGGTTGTCGACGCAAACAAAGAGATATGGCGAATTAGTCGATAGAAGGGTTTCGAGGTAGTGGATTTAAACAGGGAGGTGCACAGGTGGGGTGGATTCCAAAGAGACAAGATTCATTTCGATGAGAGGCTTGGACACGAGGTGGGCTGGCGACTGGCAGGACGCGCAGTAGCTTTTTTGGGGGGCTCACGGGCCCTTCGGAGTCCGGGGTAGCTCGTAACAGGGCAAACAACCAGGAGGACGCTTTGACAGGTAGAATTGCGAAAAACCAAAAAAAAGGTAAAAGAAAAAGGAAAAAGGCGCGTGCTACAATTAGTTACATAAACATGCAGGGTGGCAGAAAGAAGGCAAAATGGTTAGAGATTGAGGAGCAGTTAAACAAAGAACAGATAGGCGTGTATGCGGTTACAGAAACACACCTTAGAGACTTGGAAGAGCCACCACATATTAAAAATTATGTTTGGGAAGGGTGTAACAGGACCATATCGGAAAGGAAAGGTGGGGGTGTAGGAATGCTAATTCACCGCGGAGCCAAATGGGTTAGAGTGAAACAGACGTGTTCAGAGCACCTCTGGGTTCTGGGCACAGTAGGTGGAAAGGAAACGTGGCTAGGGGTAGCCTACTTGTGGACGGGGAATAACTGCAGAGAAAAGAATCAGGAGATAGTGGATTGCATGAGTGCGGATATTAAGGAATTTGGTAATGGGGCCGAAATCATCCTTCTAGGGGACATGAATGCCCACATACATGACCTTGACGGATATTCAGACACCAATGGGAAGTTATTACTAGATCTTTGCGAGCAACATAGTCTGGAGATAGTTAACACGGGGCCTAAATGTGACGGCCAGATCACATGGGAAGTCGGAAACAAGCAATCAAGTATTGATTATTGTCTCATGACTGAAGGAATTTACCACAAACTGACAGAAATGAGGATAGACGAGGAAGGCATTAACAGCTTGGGTAGTGATCATAAACGAATAACATTACAAATGGGATACGAAACTGAAAATATGAGCATGGAATCAAAGTCTGGCAGCTCGTATTTAAATGACAAACAAATAATAAACATAGCCGCAAGAGTCGAGGAAGAAGTAGGCGAAATACCAGGCAAGGACTGGGAGTATAGTGAGCTGTTACATCTAATGACGAAGGAGATAGGGAAAGAGAAGAAAACTGTTTGCTGGAAAGGAAAAAGGAAGCCAAAAAGTTGGTGGAACAAGGAAATCCGGGAGGCGATCGAGAAGCGACGCGAAGCATCACGGGAGCATAGAAAGGCGAAAAAGGAGAAGCGGCCGCAGGACGAAGTCAAAAAAATATGGGAAATATATTTAGAGAAAAAATCCCTTGTACAGAAATTGGTAGAGGCAAAAATTAAAGGTGAAAGTGAACGCTGGATGACAGAGATACACGAAAAAAAGGAGGCCGCGCCTAGGATTTTTTGGAGCCACATAAAGGCGCTAGGTAGGAAGTCTGTCACAACGCAACAACATATTCTAGATGAAGGAGGAAATCAATTGGAAGGGTACGAAGCGCTAGGTTACATCCAAAAGGTAACAGCCGATTCGTTTCAAAAGAGCGTCCAGGGGATCTCCCCGGTGAGTAAAAGTGTGGCGGAGAAAGCAACAGAGGAAGAGCTAGTACTTGATAATTTCAACTGGAAAAAGGCCGAAGGAAAAATTCCAAAGCGCACTGCCGCGGGTTTAGATGGGATTCCCGTTAGCCTCATTAACGAACTAGGACATAACACTAAAGAAGCATTGTTAAAAGCAGTAGAAAAAAGCTTAAAGGACGGACAAATACCGGACAGTTGGCGACAAAGTAGAATGAACTTAATCTATAAAGGCAAGGGAGAAAAGGACAAGATTCGCTCGTATAGACCACTAACCATTACATCGGTACTATACAGGTTGGCGATGCAAGCAGTAAAAATGAAAATAGAAACATGGGCCGAACATAACGATATTTTGGGAGAACTTCAGAACGGATTTCGAGTCGACAGGCGGTTAGACGATAACCTGTTTGTTCTCACTCAGTGTATAGAAATATCTAAAATAGAGAATAGGCCCTTGTACGTGGCTTTTCTAGACATCACTGGGGCATACGACAACGTTAATCAGGAAATTTTGTGGGATATATTGACAGGAATGGGCATGGGCGACGACTGTATACAGCTTTTGAGGGAGATATACCGAGAAAATACAGTTTGCATAGAGTGGGAAGGAATGCGTAGCAAAGAGAACGTTGAGGTTAGCAGGGGTCTGAGACAGGGATGTCCTTTGTCCCCGCTGTTATTCATGCTGTACATGGTGAGCATGGAAAAAGCGCTAGAAGGTAGCAACATTGGTTTTAATCTGTCACACAAACAGGGCGGCATGATGATTGAGCAGAAGCTTCCAGGTTTATTTTATGCGGACGATATCGTCTTATTTGCGGACAGTCGAGATGATATACAGCAGCTGGCGAATATATGCGGAAGGGAAGGTGAAGCTCTTGGACTAGGATTCAGTGTAACGAAGTGTGGATTGATGGTATTCAATGATCCCTGTGATCAGACGGTGTCCATACAAGGCCAAGAAATACCGAGGGTAAGTGAATACAAGTACCTTGGAGTATGGGTAAATGAGAGTGATAGATACATGGAGGTACAGGAAAAAGCCTCGGCAGCAAAAGGAAAGAGGAATGCGGCAATAATGAAGCACAGAGCGTTGTGGGGATACAATAGGTATGAGGTGCTTCGAGGTCTGTGGAAGGGTGTAATGGTTCCAGGGCTTACTTTTGGGAACTCAGTGGTGTGCATGAGGGCAGAGGTGCAATCGGGAATGGATGTAAATCAAAGGACTGTGGGACGCCTCGCGTTGGGTGCTCACGGGAAGACGACAAACGAGGCTGTAAAGGGCGATATGGGGTGGGCAGGTTTTGAGGCGAGGGAAGCGCAGAGCAAAATAAGGTTCGAAGAAAGGCTAAGAAATATGAAGGAGAGTAGATGGGCAGAGAAGGTGTTCCGTTATTTGTATAGGAAGAGCGTGGACACACAGTGGAGAAAAAGAACTAGAAGACTCACTAGTAAATATACGGCTGGTATTGTAAGCCATTTGTCAACAAAGAGCGTTAAGGGAAAAGTCAGGGAGGCGGAGAGGATTTACTGGATGGCAGCTATGGAGAAAAAACCGGCTTTGAGTAACTACCGAAAGGGCAAAAATGAAATAAGGAGGGAGGCATTTTACGATAATTCAAGGGGAAGCGCTTTACTGTTTGAAGCGAGATCGGGTTGCCTTAGAACGCGTAGTTATAAAGCAAGATTCAGTAAAGAAGAAGAACAATGCACATGCTGCGGGAAAGATAAGGAAACGGCGGAGCATGTTCTGATTGAATGTGGAGATATCCACCCAGGTGTACGTTTGGGCACGAGCCTACAGGAAGCCTTGGGTTTTAGGGACAACAATGGAAAGCTGAACACACCCGCGATTGAAATAAGTAAGAGACGGTTAGAGTATTGGTGGCAGAAAATTAGAGAGAAAGGACAAAAATAAATATTGGAAAAATAAAATATGGACAGTGTGCCGTAAATGGCAGAGAACTTAAGCTGAAAATTTACCTTTTTTCCATTAAGATAGAATTTATCGAAGTAGAGGCATTAGGCCAACATAAAAAAAGAAAAAAGGTTTTTTTTTTTTTTCGAGCCTGGTGGCATACTTGTCACCACCCCGTTATAAAGGGGACGCTCATAGCATCCATCCATCCATCCATCCATCAAGTGAAAGTGCAGCGTTCAGTGAAGGCACGTTTTTGAATACGGGGGTAAGCCTGTGAAGCCTGTCGTATATCGTGCTAGTGTTTCTTTTGGCAACTGCATTGAAGATAACCATGTTTTTCTGCGTCTGTGAAGTGCGGCGTGGTGATACGATGTGATTCTTTCACTGAATGTTCGGGTAAAGCACAACCAGCAAGCTCCCCCTTTGTGGCAGTGCTGGGAGTACAACTGTCACTGCTATTGACAGTGTACCCGAAATTTGAGTGTTTTTATTCACCAAGGACGACCAAAAAGCGACGTTCATCGATGTGGCAGCGATATGCGTTTTCAGCGTGGTTCGGAGGTATGCTTTTTGACTTGCTTTAACAGCCCCACCTCTAACACACTCGGTTCTTTCTGTAAAAATGATGTCATGTTGGTTCTTTACTGGTTAGCGTAGGTCTTGATACTAAACATTGTGAGCCGCGTGTCGCTGACGCTCACCCCCGCCATAACGTAGCGTCCCGAGACAAAGCTAGCAACTGCATACGTTTGCCGAGCCGTAAGTCTACTTGGCTGCAGACTACGGCTGAAGTGGAACCATCTTCATGCTCCGCTCAACCAACTTCATCCAACAGACAGTGAAGGTATATGACGAAGTATTAGAGGTGTTTAAAGAGTAACTGTGTCCTGAAAGTTATTGAAACAAAGCCATGGAGCCTTATGAAAGGGACACGTGTCATACATAACACACACACACACACACACACACACACACACACGCACACACAGAATATATATGTATATCAAAGTAACCGACAAAACATTGTTCAAATCACAGGGTGTGTTTAATTCAGACTTCAAATATTCACAAATGTCACTGCTAAAAGCGTAGGTGTCATCCTTTAACAGAGTGGGACGCCCAGTGGCGATTAAAGTGAAGGCAGTATGACCGATGTCCGTGCATTTATATAACGTGGCCTTTACCAGCCGTTCTCCAACTTCGGGATGCAGCGATAGAATAGCTGCATTGAAAAGCCCCGCCTCGGTTGTCTAGTGGCTAAGGTACTCGACTGCTGACCTGAAGGTCGCGGGATCGAATGCCGGCTGCGGCAGTTGCATTTTCAGTGGAGGTGAAAATTCTGTAGGCCCGTGGGCTCAGACACGGGTGCACGTTAAAGAACACCAGGTGGTCGCAATTTTCGAAGCCCTCCACTATGACGTCTCTCATAATTATATGGTGATTTTCGCACGTTAAGCCCTACATATCAGTATCAACCAATGCATTAAAAGTGCGCAATTGAAATACCTTTTCAGCGTAAGCATGTAGTAACATTTCATGTGACGTTGATAGAGCAATATACATAGGATAAAACATGACAAATGACATTTACAAAACCAGGAAGCCCTTTACGCTTCTTTGTCTAACTAAACGCGATGATAACAAAGAATACAGTAAAAATTCATTTGAATGGCTCGAGCCTACGACAACTGAGATAAAATCAGTGCATTCGCTTCCGCCTCGTCCAAGTGCGCTGGTTCCTGAACCTTGTCGATCAGTGCTCGGCTCTTCGAGATGCACGATAAAGCCACCATACACCGATTTTAGTCCGTCTCCCAAACCATAGGGATTCTTAAAAAAACTACAGGGGACCCTAGTGCTGCGATCATTCAGCAACCATGGGAATGATCACAGATTTGCATAGTCTTCGTACTTGCGGGTGGCAATTAGCACTTGCGGCTTCGTTGCATCAGCAGCTTCGTTGAGCAGGCTTCCCGTCTGATCAGCGCTGGTTTCCCCGATCATGTGCTGGTTTCGGTGGCAGAAAAGTTGCTTAGGGCAATAAAACATAAGTGGCTAGTAGCTTAAAGCGCGTGGCTGTGATTCCCTATCTACGTAGGATTTCTCAAAATTTGAAAAAGATAAGTGATAAGGTAGATGTCAAGGTTGTTTTCTCTGCCCCAATAAAGCTTTCAGCGCTCTGCAAACGGGTGAATGTGCAGACTGCACGAAGGAGCTGCTGCACAATTAAACATAGAGGGCTATTCGTAGCATGCGTGATAGCCGTCGTTTATTTGCTCCTGTTGTCACGTGGCAACTCATTATGCGATTTTCGCGTGCACGCTAGGAAAAAGCAGAAAAAAATAAAAGCAAGAAAGCAACACAACAGCATCGACGACAAACTTCTGCTCATAAAACCCCCAGCCAAAAAAAATAAAAATGAAAAAATGAACCGCCATATATGAGGCAGAAAATCGGCAATGAATCGGAATACGAAGCCCTGAGTAGAAGTATACCATGACGATATCTTATAAATAATACAGGCCAATGTGAAAAGATGATGAAAGTCATGTGGGATGCAGGTGTCTAGTTTTTTTATGAACGACAGAACATTTTCGCAGTTTATCGAAACCCCAGGCAGAGCTTTCCAGTTTGTGACAGTGCGCGGGAAAAAATGAGCTTTTAAAAGCTTTTGTTTTATAGGAATACTCCATCAGTTTGTTTTTTCTTTTTGGATGCTCAGAACTAGTAGATTGGTGGTGAACAGTTTCTATATACGCATACTTGTTTATTCGGAGCTCATCGTGGTAAACTAAAAACATGTACTTTAACAGATTGTGTTGCTGTATTGCCTGCAATGTACCTTGGTCATATCCTTTCTCAGTTTACTAGGTGAAGTAAGATAGCTGTTACGGTTATGAACAAATCGGATTGCTTTTCATTGAATCATTTCGAGTGTGTTAATAATGTGAGGATGCCAAACTACAGATGAGTATTCAAGAATTGGGCGGATAAATGTTTTATACGCAATCAATTTTAATTTTGGGGTAGATTTGCGTAAAGTACGTCTATATAAATCTTAATTCCTGTAAGGCTCTTTTTTCAATGTAGGCAACATGCTCATTGAACTTAAAATCTTTGCTTAATACAACCCCTAAGTATTTATAAGTGTTAACGAAGGATAGTTTCTGACCGTTTCGATTAATAAGTCATCAACACGTCATTGTTAAGACGGGATTTCATAAACGTTACTCGAAAATAGACTATGTAAATTGTATCAGTCAGGTGAGAGAAAACTGCTGGGTATTTGTCGCACCATAATATATGACCTTAACACATTGCAAGAAAGAATTCGACTCGGTCGAAACCACAGCACTCATGCAGACATTACTGGTTGAAGGTGTAGATGAACCATTACTATACAAAGCTACTTGGAGACATCCACAGCCACTCAAGGACGTAAAAGTGGTACTCTTGGTAACATTGGGTCGAGCAGATTTACAACTTCCCAATACATCTTTATTGTATTTTTTCTTGGGGGGAGAGAAGGGGAGGGTTGAGAGCACTGCACGATATTGCGAACACGAAGCAAGTCGGTCCTTTTTCAACATCAGCGCACCGGCTTGGTTTTCCTAAGCACAGATAAGCAGGCAAAAGGGCCGAGCATCTGTTATCATATAGAGTTATGCCTCCGTTTGCTAAAATATCGCGCTGTAGTGTAGCAAGCCGATTATGACAATGAATTCACAGAGCTGCTACTGCCGCGGCTCACGTCTTGAAAGCTTCGGGCTTAGGTCTCCCATGTTACATGAAAATGGCACTCACGTGCAGTGTTCCGTGACAGAATCGTCATCTTTCGTCTTTATGTCACATTCTAATCGTCGAAGTGTTCGTAAGGCTCAAAATTATTGGTTGTGATAGTTCAATATGGATGACTACATTGTACAAGGCACCTTAAACCCCACCGATCTGTCTACCCTTTCTCCCAGTTCAATCCAAGAGGTGCTGCAACCCTACGAGCCACTTTCGCGAACAGAATGAGTGCGTCCCTTCCCGAAATTTCACAAGAAATTTATCTTTGTTATTTGCTGGTGTCAGTCTCTCCGGAAATTTTGCGCACACGTGCACAAGCATTCACTATATATATATATATATATATAAATATATAAACTTGCCGTGAGCAGCAATTGAACCTACGACCTTCGAATCGAAGGTTGTAGGTTCGATTCCTGCTCACGGCAAGTTACTTTTTCATCCACTTTTCTTCTTATTTACATTACATTGGTTGTAATAACTTCCTTTATACATTCCTTGGCATTATTGTCTGTTAGATCTCATTATTATTGTGTGAAAACACGAAAAATGAGCCCCGACAAAACAAGCAAAATGAGCCCCGACAAACAAATATATATATATATATATATATATATATATATATATATATATATATATATATATATATATATATATATATATATATATATATATATATATATATTAAGGCGTTTATTAGCCGGCAACGAGCGAGAACATACAATGGCGACAGTCACAGCCAAGCACGGGCTCTCAGCGCGAGCGGCGTCCTTGTTGGGTAGCCCCACTAGAAGGTACTCAAGAGTTCGACCCATTTCAGAGTTCAGAGGCTTCGCTGCAATTACCCCGGGGTCGAAGAGGGAGCCGCCTGGCGACCTAACAGCTTGTTATTATGAGCGGGTCATAATAAGCCTTCAGGCGCTCCACGTTGACGATGTCTCGCCCACGGCGGCGCATGTCCGAAGATTGTTCAACGGGTTCGATCAGATAGTTGACGGGTGAGGTGCGCTCGATGCCACGGTAGGGGCCTTCGTATTTGGGACGTAGCTTGGAAGAGAGGCCAGCTGCAGAGGTCGGGATCGAGAGCCATACAAGCGCACCAGGAAGGAACGTGGGCTCAGAAGTGGTGGAGGCATCACGAATACTCTTCTGCCGCCCTTGCTCTTGCGTCGTAAAAGTCTTGGCAAGCTCACGACACTCTTCAGCAAGCCTGGCTGTCTCGGAAATAGGTGCACACTCAGATGGATCCGGCGTGTACGGGAGGATCGTGTCCATGGTGTGCGACGGGTGCCTTCCGTACAGCAAGTAGAAAGGTGAAAAACCAGTCGTGCTCTGAGGGGCGGTGTTGTAGGCGTAGGTGACGAAGGGCAGTATATTATCCCAATTAGTGTGGTTGGCAGCGACGTACATAGAAAGCATGTCGCCGATGGTGCGTTTAAAGCGTTCGGTGAGGCCATTCGTCTGTGGGTGGTAAGCAGTAGTTTTGCGGTGGACAGAATGGCACTCCGTCAGAATGGCTTCGACGACTTCCGACAAGAAGACACGGCCTCGATCGCTGAGAAGCTCTTGGGGTGGTCCGTAGCGCAGTATAAATCGATGCAGCAGGAAGGACGCAGGGAGAGCGGCGGTTTCGGCGTATCGCGTTAAATGCTCAACGGCAACGATGGCCCAGCGGTTACCAGCCGACGTCAGAGGAAGTGGTCCATACAAATCGATACCTACGCGCCCAAAGGGACGGTCAGGGCAAGGTAGCGGTTGTAGACTGGCGTGCGACATGTGGGCTGACGGTTTACGGCGTTGGCAAGTGAGGCAAGAGCGAACGAACTGCTGCACATAGCGGTACATCCCGCGCCAGAAGTAGCGTTGTCGAATGCGATAATAGGTTTTGAATACCCCAGAGTGTGCGCATTGCGGATCAGAATGGAAGAATTCACATATCTCTGACCGCAGACTGCGGGGTATCACGAGTAACCACTGCTGGCCGTCGGCGTCGTAATTGCGTCGGTGTAGGAGGCCGTCACGAATGGCGAAATGGCGAGCTTGACGACGCAAGGCACGCGTGGATGGCGTTGCGGATGGATCAGAGAGCATGTCGATGAGCGGGCCGATCCAATTATCCTTTCGCTGTTCGGTAGCGATGATGTCAACATCAATGGCAGAAACAGCAGCCGAGGATACTGAGCAGAGCACATCACCTTCAGGCAGAGGGGAGCGCGAGAGGGCGTCGGCGTCAGCATGCTGGCGTCCGTTGCGGTACAGCACGCGGATATCGTAGTCTTGTAAGCGAAGAGCCCAACGGGCGAGACGGCCTGAGGGATCCTTCAATGATGAAAGCCAGCATAGTGCATGATGGTCGGTGACGACATCGAATGGGCGACCATACGAATAAGGTCGAAACTTTGTAAGAGCCCAGACAATCGCCAGGCACTCTTTCTCCGTGACGGTGTAGTTTTTCTCGGCTCTCGTGAGCGTACGGCTTGCATATGCTACGACATATTCAGGGAATCCGGATTTTCGCTGCGCCAGGACAGCGCCGAGGCCTACTCCGCTGGCGTCCGTGTGCACCTCCGTTGGGGCTGTAGGGTCGTAGTGGCGTAGAATGGGAGGCGACGTCAACAAATGGCGGAGCTTCGCGAACGCGTCGTCGCACTCGGATGACCACGAATTGAAGGGCCCGTTGCTTCCAAGGAGCTTCGTCAGCGGTGATATTGTCACGTGCTTGTCAAAAAGAAAGACAATGACAATTGTGCATGTGCCATGAAGCACAATGAAATGGATGAAAAAGAAGAACTCTCTTGCGCGTTCTATTAAAAGAACCTACCTGCTTCTGGTGTCTCAGTTTCTGCCGCAAGACCTCTGTTTCGACGTCGTGACACTGGTGGAGGTGCTGGAGCCTACACCCTGATGCAGGACAGTCTTACTCGAACCCGTTCACCTAGTCCAGACACTCAGCCCCTCGTCACGACTCCAGTGCACCGATTCAGTCGGCGCCTACTAGGCCTAAGTCCAGAGTCCGCACCTGTTCCGCCTCTTTCCAGCATGGCAGCTCCTACGACATCCACGGTTATCCCGCCATCGCAGACCACTCTTCCCTCGCAGGTAACTCTTGAACATCCTCGCGTTCCTGAAGTTTTCCGTGGAGAAGAGTACGAGGATGTCGAAGACTGGCTCGAACGGGTCGCTGTATCCAACAACTGGAGCGAACAGCACAAACTTGGCCGTGCATATTTCGCACTGGAAGATAGCGCTCGCACGTGGTATGAGAACCGCGAGACTACATTCCAATCTTGGGAAGACTTCCGTCGAAAGCTCCTCGCTACATTTTTGAACTCGGACCGACGGGATCGCGCACAGCAAGTGATTGAGGCACGCGTGCAAAAACCCAATGAAACAGCCGCCATGTACGCAGAGGGTATGATCCGTCTGTTTCGACGAGCTGACCCTGACATGCCCGAGGCGAAGAAGGTGCGCCACCTAATGCAGGGTGTTAAGGAACAAGTGTTTGCGGGCCTCGTAAGAAATCCACCTACAACTGTAGATGAATTCATAAGAGAGGCGACAGTCATCGAGCGCGCACTGCAACAACGACGCCGACACTTTGACCGCCTGCAGAACCACACGGCAGTAAGTGCTGCAGCTCAGAACACTGCCGTATGCGAAAGTTCCCTGCGGCAAATGATTAGAGAAATACTGCGTGAGGAACTTCGGGCCCTCTGCGTTCCCCCTGCCCAACCGCCAGTCGCATCTGTTGCCGAAATCGTCCGCCAGGAGTTGAGGCAAGCCATTACACCACCCGCGCCAAATCCTGAGCCACATCCAGCGAGCTACGCTGATGTGGTCCGTCGTCCTCCACCGACATTTGTGGCGACGCCCTTCCAGCCACAACCCACTGCCGTACCTTGGTGGCAACGAGATTCTACGAGACGACCACCAGTTCGCCGAACTGACTTGTGGCGCATGGCCGACCGTCGACCTATTTGCTATCGCTGCGGAGAACCCGGTCACATTGCCCGCTATTGCCGTCACGGCGATTCTGGGTTCGGGAACTTTTCTCGTCCCGCTTCTTTCCGCTCCGAAGACCGTCGTGTCCACGATGCCGATCAACTGTCGCCTGCTCAAGCAACCCCACCGCGTCGCTGGCGATCTCCATCACCTGCGCGTCACCGTGACTTCCCTCAGAGCTACGCGGACGTCACCAGAGGCCGTTCGCCTAGCCCGCGCCGGGGAAACTAACTGATGCGACCTCGGGGGGCAAGGTTGCCAATCGTCGACACACTGAAAAGTTCCCCCAATCATCGCAAGAAGGTATGACGACAACGACGATGAATACGACGACGAATAATAATGCTGAAGAAGTTGTGCGTGCCGATTTGAGCGTTCTCATTGACGGACATCACGTTACAGCACTGGTCGACACTGGCGCCGACTTCTCAATCATGCGACAAGAGCTCGCCGACCGCCTCAGAAAGGTCAAGACACCGTGGACAGGGCCGCACATAAGGAGTGCTGGTGGTCAGCTGATGACACCCACGGGTAAATGCACCACTAGACTTCGCATCGGAGATTCTAGCTTCGTGGCCACTTTCGTCCTGTTGCCAGACTGCTGTAAAGAGTTAATTTTGGGCATGGATTTTCTTCAAGATCATGGCGCGGTTATCAACATCCCTCAACGTATGGTGACGTTTTGCGCTCATCCTTATGCCGACAACAGCAGTGAAGAACCACGCGGCCGTTTGCGAATAGCCGACGATGTGACACTCCCACCGAGATCCTGCTGCCTTGTGTCGGTGTCCAGTGGGTGTCCTTGCTATAAAGATGTGATAGCGGAGCACATAGTCACTCTTTTGTTCACGCAAGGCATTTCCATAGCGAGGGGCGTCCTGGCGCTTACTGGTGGACAGGCGGAATTGCTGCTCACAAACTTCAGCAACGAGCGCCGTCAAATCCAGAAGGGTACCACAATTGCCTACTACGACGATGTAGACCAAGCCGGGGATTGTTTTACCTTGCAACCAGATGACGCGGCTGTCCCCGCCTCGACAACTTTGTCGGTGGACATCTGCTCTACGCTACCGCCCTCTGATAGGAAGCGCCTGCTTGAACTTATACACCAATTCGAAGACTGCTTTTCGCGTACGTCAAAGGTACAGCAAACACCATTGACCAACCACCGCATCATTACTGAAGACAACACGCGACCAATTCGGCAAAACCCCTACCGTGTGTCTCCGAAAGAGCGCGAGGAGATTCAGAAGCAAGTACACAAGATGCTCGCGGATGACGTCATACAACCTTCGAAAAGTCCTTGGGCGTCCCCCGTGGTTTTGGTCAAGAAAAAAGACGGCAGCTTGCGCTTCTGTATTGATTATCGCAAGTTGAACCAAGTCACGAAGAAAGACGTCTATCCACTGCCCCGCATAGACGATTCACTCGATCGGCTGCGTCATGCGCGCTACTTCTCTTCAATGGACCTCCGAAGCGGCTACTGGCAGATAGAAGTCGACGAGAGAGATCGTGAAAAAACGGCCTTCGTGACGCCCGACGGCCTCTACGAATTTAAGGTGCTTCCTTTTGGGTTGTGCTCGGCGCCAGCCACTTTTCAACGTCTCATGGACACCGTACTATCAGGCCTGAAGAGGCAAACATGCTTGGTCTATCTCGACGATGTTATTGTATTCTCAGCGACATTCGAGGAACATCTCAGCCGTTTATTCACCGTCCTCCAAGCCATACGTTCGGCCGGCCTTACTTTAAAACCGGAAAAATGTCATTTTGGTTTTAACGAACTCAACTTCCTAGGCCACGTCGTCAGTCACGAGGGTGTTCGACCTGACCCGGCCAAAATAGACGCCGTAGCGCAATTTCCTGCACCATGCGACAAAAAGGCCGTGAGACGCTTTTTAGGGTTGTGTGCCTATTACCGGCGATTTATTGAGGACTTTTCGTCTATTGCGGCGCCATTGACACGACTCACACGTGAGGACGTCCCCTTCTTTTGGGGTGAACGACAGCAAATGGCGTTCAATGAACTACGACAACGCCTGCAAACACCTCCAGTCCTTGCGCACTTCGACCAGGAAGCCCCTACAGCACTTCACACTGACGCCAGCAATGTAGGTCTAGGTGCCGTTCTGGTGCAGTGGCAGGACGGCTGTGAAAGAGTAATAGCCTACGCCAGCAGAACACTCTCTCGCACGGAGGAGAACTACTCGACTACCGAGAAGGAGTGTCTCGCCGTGGTGTGGGCGGTCATCAAATTTCGTCCATATTTGTACGGCCGCTCCTTCAAGGTTGTTAGCGACCATCACTCTTTGTGCTGGCTCACCAACCTTAAAGATCCATCTGGCCGTTTGGCACGCTGGAGCCTAAGACTTCAAGAGTTCGACATGACCATCGTCTATAAATCTGGGAAGCGGCACACCGACGCCGACTGTCTCTCACGGTCGCCAGTGGAGACTGTCGGTCGTGATGACGAAAACATCGACGCGGCATTCTTGGGAGTCGTCAACACGGCCACTATTGCACAGGAGCAGCGCAGTGACCCCGAGCTGTTACCACTCATTGAATATTTAGAAGGACGACGTAAGGACGTGCCGCGGTTATTTGCCAGAGGACTGCCATCTTTTTGCTTACGAAACGATGTTCTCTATAAGAGAAACTTCTCACCAACCGGCAACCCGCACTTGCTCGTCGTGCCTGCCTCTCTTCGAAAAGAAATTATGGAAGCGTGCCATGATGAAGCAACTTCTGGTCATCTAGTCTACACCCGAACATTGTGCCGACTGCGATGCAAGTACTACTGGCCAAAGTTACCCGCTGATGTTAACCATCACGTGCGAACTTGCACCGACTGCCAAAGACGCAAAGCACCTCCTAGCAAGCCAGCCGGTCTTTTACATCCAGTCCTAGCACCAGCGAAGCCGTTCACTCTGATTGGAATGGATTTCCTGGGCCCCTTTCCAACTTCCACAACAGGTAACAGATGGATAATCGTGGCCACCGATTACCTCTCCCGTTATGCGGAGACTAAAGCTATGCAGCGCGGCACAGCAGCAGAGGCCGCTCAGTTCTTCATCGAAAACATCGTCCTTCGGCATGGCGCTCCGACAGCAGTGATCACAGACAGAGGACCTGCCTTCACCGCAGAACTTTTGGAGTCGGTTCTCAGACTCAGCGGTACAGCTCACCGGAAAACAACTGCTTACCACCCGCAGACAAACGGACTGACAGAGCGCCTCAATAGGACCCTCACAGACATGATCAGCATGTACGTTGACACAGAGCATAAAAACTGGGATCAGATATTGCCGTACGTGACCTTTGCCTATAATACCGCTCGACAAGAAACCACTGGAATGACGCCGTTCAGTCTGATCTATGGTCGCGAAGTCACGACAACGTTGGACGCCATGTTGCCGCATGAGTGTGACGACATCCATGTGGACGCCGAAGAGTTCACTCAGCGCGCCGAGGAAGCCAGACAGCTCGCGCGTGTGCGCATCTGTCATCAACAGCATCAAGATGCACAACGGTACGACCCCCGACACAAGTTTATTAGCTACACACCAGGCGACAAGGTCTGGGTCTGGATTCCGATACGTCGACGTGGACTGTCGGAAAAACTGCTAAGACGATACTTTGGCCCATACAGCGTCACGCGACGCTTGAACGACGTGAACTATGAAGTTGTTCCTGACACTGACTGTAGTTCTAAGCGTCAAAATCATTTACCCGAAGTCGTACACGTCGTGCGTATGAAACCGTATTTATCCAGTTGACGCGACCACTTCATACGCCTGGTAGAGCGCCTAGGTTGCGCATCGGGACGATGCCTCTTTCGGAGGGAGGCAAATGTCACGTGCTTGTCAAAAAGAAAGACAATGACAATTGTGCATGTGCCATGAAGTACAATGAAATGGATGAAAAAGAAGAACTCTCTTGCGCGTTCTATTAAAAGAACCTACCTGCTTCTGGTGTCTCAGTTTCTGCCGCAAGACCTCTGTTTCGACGTCGTGACAATATGATCGTGGCGAAATTTCGTATGAAGCGTCGGAAGTATGAGCACAGGCCCACGAAACTACGCAGTTCTTTGACAGATGCAGGTTTGGGGAATTCAGCCACGGCCTGAAGCTTGGCAGGATCAGGAAGAATGCCGTCTTTGGACACGACGTACCCCAGTATGGTGAGTTGCGTGCTGCAAAGCGGCACTTTTTCAGATTTAGTTGTAAGCCGGCATTGCTCACACGTGCGAAAACTTCTTTCAGACGTTGGAGATGCGTGGAGAAATCCGGAGCAAAGACAATGACATCGTCGAGGTAACACAAGCGCGTGTACCATTTCAAGTTGCGCAGAACGGTGTCCATCATGCGCTCAAAGGTCGCAGGTGCATTACATAGACCAAACGGCATGACGTTAAACTCGTACAAGCCGTCTGGCGTGACGAAAGCGGTCTTTGGTCGAGCGTCGTCAGCCAAGGGTACTTGCCAGTACCCCGAGCGCAGATCGAGAGAAGAAAAAAAATCGGCTCCATGAAGGCTGTCAATCGCGTCATCGATGCGTGGCAGTGGATAAACATCCTTGCGAGTGATCTTATTGAGCCGTCTGTAGTTCACACAGAACCGCACAGAACCGTCTTTCTTCGCAACAAGAACGACAGGAGACGCCCATGGACTGTCCGAGGGCCGAATAACGTCGCGTCGGAGCATATCGTCAACCTGATCATTAATTACTCGACGTTCAGCAGGCGACACGCGATATGGACGTTGCCGTAAAGATGAATGGGCACCAGTGTCGATGCGATGCGTAACAACGGACGTGCGACCGAGAGAACTTCGCCCGACATCGAAAGAAGAACGATATTCTTGTAACAGGTCGAGAAGTTGGGAATGCTGTACGGCCGTAAGGTTGTCAGCGATGGAGGGGCCAAATACATCAGCAGACGACGAATCAGAAGTGGAAACAGCTTTATGGTACACGAGCTGGGAGCGCGCGTGTCATCGGGTACGTCCAGGACTTGTGCGTCGTCGACTGGTTCCACTCTGCCGAGACATTCCCCTCGAAGCAAGGTAACAGTGTACGGGGACGGGTTGGTTACAAAAATAGCAGTGTTGCCCTGGTTGACCTGCACGGTCGCGAAAGGTACTAGCAACCCTTTCCTGCTGCAAGCGCGGTCAGATGGCGAAACAAGTCCAATGGTGTCGGAGAGACCATCGCAGTAGACAGACACAGCCGTCGTCGAGTTTGGAGGCACTGTTGTATCGTCTTTCGTTAGAATCTTGCTCAGTGTCGGGGGACTGTCTTCTGGCGTCAAATGCGAGAAGGGTGAGAGCTCAATTTCGGCGGCGGCACAATGGATGACGGCGTCATGGCGGGAGAGAAAGTCCCATCCCAGGATGACGTCATGAGAGCATGCCTGAATGATGATGAACTGGGCGACATACAGAACGTCCTGGATGACAACGCGAGCTGTGCACCCTGCTGTAGGATGAATCCGGTGCAAACTTGCAGTACGGAGGGATAACCCAGAAAGTGGCGTCGTCACTTTTCGAAGTAAGCGGCAGAGTTTTTCGTCCATAACTGATACGGCAGCTGCAGTGTCAATAAGAGCCGATGCACAAACACCGTCCACAAGCACGTCAATGACATTCGAGGGGCTGCTCTGAGGGCTTTCACATTGCGATAGCGTCGCAGTCCTTGCCTCAGGGACTGCGACGACTAGTTTTCCCGCTCATGACCTGCCGCACTTGGCCGCATGGGAGACAGGGAACGGCGTCGTGGAGACGGTGATCTTCGAGATGGACCTGGGCGAGATCGAGGTGGCATAGACGGCGGTTCTTCGCGATAAGGACGGCTGAGTTGGCCAGCAACAGGTGAAGAAATTGGAGCCGGCTGTACGCGATGGCAATAACGGGCCACGTGACCGGCGTAACCGCAGGCAAAGCAGATGGGCCGGTTGTCGGGTGTGCGCCATCTGTTCACCGGGGTAGGTCTCACCCATGTCGCAAGGGCTGATGGACGGAACGGTGGCTGCATGGTGGACTGAAGCTGAGGCTGAGGGGTTACGTCAACATACGTAGCGGGCACACCCGCTGCAAAGGACGGAGGTCGAGTGGCAGCTTCGGCGTAAGTCAGAGGGGCGGTTGCTGGAACGACTTGGGGTGGCCTGGCGACCACTTGCGCGTAACTCAGGGGCGCAGGAGCCGGAGGCTGTGGAGGGTGGTACGCAGGCATTACCTCCGCTATTTCCTGTTCAATCGCTCGGCGGATGGGAGGGAGAATGGTAGTAGCCGATTGTTGAACAGCAGGTTGGTGGGCAAAGGGCAGGAGCGAGAACTGACGCGCGATTTCCTCGCGGATAAAGGACTTCAGGTCTGCCATCAACGCCACTTGGTCACAACTGGCCTCCAAGCCAGCAAGCGTTGCAGCTCGTGGTGGGGAGCGTCGGGTCATCGAACGCTGCCGGCAGAGCTCCTCGTAGCTCTGGCACAGTGTGATGACCTCAGCCACCGTGCCGGGGTTTTTGGCGAGCAGCATCGTGAAGGCATCATCGTCAATGTCTTTCATGATGTTTCGGATCTTGTCAGACTCGCACATGGTGTGATTGGATTTGTTACATAGGTCCAGGACATCTTCAATATAGCTGGTGAATGACTCACCAGCCTCCTGAGCACGTTCACGCAAACGCTGCTCGGCTTGCAGCTTGCGAACAGCAGGGCGGCCGAAGACGTTGACGATTGCGGTCTTGAAATCGGACCAGGTGGCAAAATCGGACGCGTGGTTGTTGTACCACAAACTGGCGACACCGGCAAGGTAAAACACCAAGTTGGTCAGCTTGCCGTCCTCGTCCCATTTGTTGGGGACGCTCACGCGCTCGTAAATGGCGAGCCAGTCCTCCACGTCAGTGCCATCAGCGCCAGTGAAGATGGGTGGATTGCGGATTCTGGGGACACCGGGACAAGGGGGTGGCATTGGAGGAGGCGTTTGCTGAGAAGCGTCGTGGTACATAGTAGATGGCAGGGTACGTGATCGTAGCTCCAAAGGCATAGACAGGGATCGCAGCACTCGCCACCAAATTGTTAAGGCGTTTATTAGCCGGCAACGAGCGAGAATATACAATGGCGACAGTCACAGCCAAGCACGGGCTCTCAGCGCGAGCGGCGTCCTTGTTGGGTAGCCCCACTAGAAGGTACTCAAGAGTTCGACCCATTTCAGAGTTCGGAGGCTTCGCTGCAATATATATATATATATATATATATATATATATATATATATATATATATATATATATATATGTAGAGAGAGAGAGAGAGAGAGAGAAATAGAAGACAGAAATGAAGAATGAAGTAGCAGATGCAGAAAAAAAGACAAAGTAACAGAAACATAGAAGTCTCCTAGCTCCACGTTTCCTACAGGCTTGCTAGGCTTGTTATTGTTTTTATATTTCGTACTCGGCAAAAAAACTCAAATCTGGTAGGGGGGGGGGGGGGACTTGTGTGAGGCCATTGTTAATGGAGAACCCTACGCAAGCTCGGAAGCACAGCAAAAAGGCACAACGAAAAACTGCACATCTTTCAACAATGCTTCGCTCGCGTGTTTGAATAAAAAAACGGCTCGTTCAATTGGAATGACAGGTGGAGGAAAACATACCCCATGTCAGTGCCTTGATGCTTTTCCTCATTTTATTTCTATGTTTTTAACTTATGACTTTTCAGTTAATGAATATTTAATAATTATAGTTTTTTAAGCCTTTCATGAGTAGTTCTTTTGAGAGACTGAACTTTGGCTAGCTTACAAAGCTTAGTTGGATAGTGGGAACGCTACGCTGATGTGAATTGTCAAATGTGACGCGAGTCGTTGCATTTTGCCGAAGCAACGACTTACGATGGATTTCGTTCTTGAGGTTCATGGCGCCTCCTTACTCAACTTTAATCAAATGGCTATTAAGGTATTTTCAGCTAAATTTCGCTTCATTTTCCCTTGTGAAAAGTGGTTCGAAACTTGTGCGAAAACATCGAAATGCTGAAGAAAAAACTGAAACGTAGCAGCGCAATTTTGTACATTTCATTTGACCAAAATATAGAAGGACAGACGGACCAAGTAATGCACATGTTAAACGCGCTCGATTCATAACTGTTAGAACTTGAGAATAGTAGTGTTGGTCGAAATAGTTTTCATAGGCTACTTGGAGTGTAAGTTAAAAATAGGTATCAACACCTATACAAAACATCGGCTTGAGAATACAATGTCTGCCGCAATTAATTCATTCATTGTGCACGTGATACTGACCTGTACTGTTTTTTTATTTTGTTCATTACTGATGCTTTAAACTTGAGGAACAGTTTAGAAGATGACGCTGTACAAACAAATGGTACATGGGATTTTCAAGTATTCTTTGAAATTTTCTGTAGCAGTTCTGTCACTCGTTAGATGATTGTTGTTAAATGTGTATATGATGAAACTGTGTTCGTGGCAGCTTCATTGTAGCAACCATCAGCATAAAGTTAAGAGCATGACTTAAGTAGTTAGTCAATGAGTAAACACTAATTTATTAAGTATTTAGACTAAGTCACACTTATCCCCAGCGGGTTGGCCGCCATTGGGACACACAATCTGAAAACCCAAACAAGGCAACCATTAACGACGGCGTCCCGTCGGAGCCTCATCTGATACTTACTCTGCTGATTCCTACATGGAGGAAAAGCTGAAAAAAAATCTCAGACGTCTATCAAGCTGTCAGATTGCCTTCAATCACTCACTAGCAGCTTCTTCAATGTTGTGCCATGAATAACATTTTACCGAATGCGCTCTGCCGGGCGTAGTCTGTCCAGAGTGAAACGCCGCCACGTAGAATGCTCTCTAACGACTGCAGCTGGCTTCGCTTGCGAAGCAATTTCAAGCCAGGCTGAACGTTTCCGGACCGAGCGTTTGCAATCCACAGAGCACGTGTACAGTGACCATACCGTGGACTAGCACAACCCCGCGTCGTAGAGATCTTCGCGGGTGTTTTAGAATTTAAACGAGAGAGAGAAAAAAAAAGAAGTGATACGTCTCTGTACCGTACTTCAAACAATGGTCAAAACTGCGGAGATTGACCCTTTCAAAAATATACGTTACCACAAGCTGCGCAGCAAAGGAGACAGAGGGTGAGCTGAAAACTGTTACTTCTTCCGTTACCGTGTAAATACCCGGGTAACTAAAGATAACGTGCACAATACAATGCTGAATCTTAGCCCGATTGTCTTATATGGTCTCCCTATTATAGCTGTTTCTTCTCTTTCACGAAGCCGTGAGAAGTGGCACCACTGATTTGAAGGTCACGGGGTCGAAACCCGGCCCCAACAATTATTAAGGGACGTGAAGGCTGACAAAACAGGCTTTCAGCCATAATTTGTTCTGTAGAACATATTTCTCATGTTAGAGGTGGGTCGAACATGTACAAATGTGAAACTGAAATCTGACTTGGGTTGCAACAATGCGATGGCTGTTTCGGGTATTTCATGTCATCTTGCGGAGATCACGCTGACGTGTGCGGCACCATATACTAACACATTTATGTAGATTCAAAGAGGAACAACATCTGCACGAATTTATAATAGTAATATCTTGGGTTTAAGATTCCGAAACCGCGATGATTGAGAGACGCTGAGGGGCTTCGGAAATTCGACAACCTGGGGCTAAGGTGCACCTAAATCGAAGCCCGCCGGACTCGGATAATTTCGCCTCCATCGAAATTGCAGCTGTCCCAGCCGGGGTTGATTGCGCGACCTTTGGCTATGTACACGGGTTTGTTTTCACACACACAAACACACACACACACACACACACACACACACACACACACACACACCACACACACCACACACACCACACACACCACACACACCACACACACCACACACACCACACACACCACACACACCACACACACACACACACACACACACACACACACACACACACACACACACACAAATAACCAGTGGGCCACGTGACTACTGGTTCAATGCTGTAAAACAAGAAAAGCACAATTTGGCGCACATAAAGGTCATGTCTGAAAACGCATTGCTTGAAGTTCAAACACCACAGAATGAAGGCTGAAGCTTCAGGTGAAGACTGAGGCTAGAAATTACGAGTCGTCCAAGAAGGACTGTCACTGTGTAAAGTGCTCACAAGTTTCTATTAGCGGAATTGTCTTCCTTCAAGCCAAGACGAATACAAGTCCAATTGGCTCTGAGCTCGATTGCTGCAGTCACAATTCGTCTGAGAATACTTCTCGCCACGTGATTTAGTGCTTGTGCATTGACTGCAACAGAAAACCGTTTCCTTAATTTCTAACCCATTGTCTCGCTGTTATGTGTATGTCCTCGAGCTGCCGAGACCAAATAAGAGGTAGATTTCACAGCCTATATCAAGACATATCGTAATACAAACATGCAGGCAGAATTTTTTTTCTGTAGAACATGTTTATCACGTTCGAGGCGCGTTGTAGATGCAAATATGGAATCGTTATTTGACTCGTTCGGTGGCAACTACGCGATGATTGTTTCGGGTACCTCTTTGTCATCTTCTGCAGATGTGGCTGCCGTAGCTGGGATCGAACCTGCGACCTTCGGGCCAGAAGCCGAGGACCATTATACCGCTACACCAACGCGGGGGACTAAGTAAATTTTTGTTCCGTAAAGTAACTATATTATATATCTATAGTGTTCGTCGTTTCCTATTTTCAGAACAACGAAATTCTCAAACGAACGAACAGAAATAGCTTCTCCGGGAATTCCGTTAATGAGTGGTTCGACATGATAGCGACAACATCGTGTTACCAGAGTAGATTGCTGCAAGTCTTGTATACTGTCGTGCTTCCGCCTTTAGTGTCCGCGATGAGGTTACGTAACACAGGATGACGGAAGAGTGCACGTGTTTTGTGCGTGCTAAGCAAGACCAGACATAGGCCTGGACTGAGCCGTAATTGCAATATTTATGTGGCAAAGAAGCTGCGGACTTTTTTGTTTTACGCTTGTACATGAGCACCTTGCAAGCCATCATGCATCGAAGGCCGTGATGTAATCCCCCCCTTCCCCCCACAGCTTCTAACTTTGGGGCTTCTATGTATTACCAATCTGGTACACAATTTTCTGTAAGGTAATATTGTTGATGTTGAATTTGAACTTCATGCGGGAGATAGATATCGCCAAGTGCTTTTTTTTCTTTTTTTCTGCAGGAATTTTGATGCTGCCGAGAAGAATTTCTCCCCTCGCGTTCGACTGTGGCTCAATTTAGGCCGAACATGCAACGTGAGCCTCGGAAACCTGGGAATGGTGAGAATTTGTTTGTCGCCGTAAAACTTGCAGTGTTTGTTTCATTCTGCTCTCTCTGCAAAAGAAGTAGAGGCTGGAGAGTGGGTGAATGCTTTTACATGGCATTTCGAATTGAACCAGTGACATCAAAGCATTCAGCATATGCAGATCATGGCCATGTTGATATATTTGATGGATCCAAAATCATTGTTGCGATATTAAACTCATCCGCAATAACTTTGACCGTAGTACACAGTCACAATCATGTGTTACACGTTAAAAGGAAGTTTTTGGCAGCTATAGAAAAGCGTGTGACACATGTCGCAAGTTTATGCTTTAAGTAGACAAAAAAAAGCTTTTTATATCGTAGATAGTATATATAACTCAACAAACGCGCATATAACAACAGTTGCAGCGTAACTAAAGAACAAAAAAGAAGCGAAAATGGGCAAAATTTCAAGTCTTGGTGCATTGAATAAAACAGAATCTGCATCATTTTGCAAAAGTGCGAACTCATCTTGCAAAAGCGTTGCTCTCTTACTAAATAACCCCAAAGCGAAATACGGCTCTTGTCACACATAAGCAAATTATGTGTAATAAGTTATAATTTATAGTACCTGTCCGACTCGCTTTTCAAAGGCGCTTACATTAGGTACATCACCGAAACAGTGGCCACAGGTGGGACATGAAACAACTGGCTGTCTTTTGCAACGTTTACACAGTTGTGATGATCAATGCTAATACTCCAGCTCAAATATTAATTTTACCGTTTTAGGTAGACTGCTTTATTTCTCAATAGGTAGAACAGCAAGCTGTCTTGACGGCCAACCGCGTGGCGGGAAGCCTCTCTGTAATTGTCCAATCGTTTAGAGTATAATGGTTGATAACGTGGTCAAAATTTCGACGAAAGCTCTGGTCTGGTATTATGATGAGGATGTAGATGCGATTTCTGACCAAGTCAAGGTGACAAAAAGGTAAGAAAACACGGAGACGTTTCAGGACCCATACGGGTTCATCTTGCACTGACCAAGTCAAGGCGAAAAAGCACAGAGGGGTTCCCAGACCCATGAGGGTTGATTAAAGGCGAATCATTTCTTGGTGATCTTCGGCGAATTTTGCTGAATCTATCTATCTAACCGCCCACAACAAGTAGCTCTCTTGGTCGCTTTGATAATTGGATATTTACCGAAATAGGTATGGCTTAGCATGATTGAAAGAAGAACATAGGTGACTAGTTATAACATAAAAATCATATTATGTATGTCATGAATGTCATGATTTACATGTCATGGTTTTGCTTCTCTTGCGGTTTTCGTTCACTTGACATATTGCAAAACTGGTCTGGTATGACATGACTGCATAAGTCACACGCCCCAACATGGAGTTCATGACATGCATGCCATGACCTTCACGTTAGGGCCTGTCACGTATGTTCGCCGTTCAATTTTTCGGTTTGCTGCCATCACATTTTTTGTTTAACAATTATTATTGCTGCTTTGTTCGCCTGATGGATTAGACCGGTCAGAGTTATATTCTCATCACAATAACATGAAACTAGGCGTGTCAGTGTTATATTCTCCTCACAATAACATGAAACTAGGTGTATCAGAGTCGAGCATTTCCGAGTGAAAGACACGAGAGACGTTCGCTGATATTTCGCAGATGTCAAAAGAAGGCTTGCCTATGAATATTATGAAAACAAAACTTCCAGCTTCTTGCAAGCTATAATGATACAACTAAGGTAGTTGTTGGGAACACAAAAAGCCACACACATATAGGCAACGGCAAAGTGTGCGTGCTAAACAATGCGAGAGTAAAGTGAGAGACCACGTGGCATATCCGTGTTTACATTTGTGCGCGGCTCTGAATTATGTACGATTGCAGCCGCCATGAACCAAAGACGTGTATAGTCACGTTTTCTCCAGGACGCCACTCTCACCGTGTATTGTAAACAAAGAGCGCCGTGTATGGCCCTCCTCCTCGGAAATGCCGCCTCCATCGGAGCAGTCTGCTCGAGGCTCTATAACTACGAGCAGCTCAATAAGGTTTCTCTTCTGCCCTCTGATACTTCGTTTTTGATATACAACAGTTTTGGAGACGAGGATGGGATCTCTGATGGAATCACAAGACAAGTGTCAACGACATCTTGTGGTGGTGAAACTGAACTGATCAATCATGGCAACATCAGCAGACCGTATAGCAGCATCAGGAGATGGCAGTGTGGTTACGATGCCAGTTGCAAGGCTTGCTGAGTTCAGTCCCGACATTGGAAACATTGAAGTCTACATCGAAAGATTCGAGGTCTTCGCAAGCGCTAACATCGACGAGCCGAATAAGGCGCAATAAGGCGGCCGTTTATCAAGCGTAACGCAAATGAAAGCAACTCTATCTCTTGAACCACTCACGCTGCGCAGGAAGATATCGCGCATGTGCCTTTTCTTTAAAATCTATAAATTGAACGCCACCCTTAAAACTGCTCTTATCTTACCCCCTACTCATGTTTCATTGCGCATAGATCATTCTTGCAAAGTTGGTATCCCGAAATGTCGCACTGTATCATATTCAACTTCGTTTATTCCTAGAACTACATCAGAGTGGAATCGCCTGCCACCATCCCTAGTGCTTACTAACAATATTGACCAGTTTAGGAAAAAAGTGTCTGATTACTTCACTTCTGTGTAGCTTGAACTTTTTTTTCACAGTGTTTATTTACCTTATAATGTGTCATATGCATGCAGTTGTCAATGCTAGTTTTGTTATCTTTTCATGCTAGAGGCAATACCTGTGTAGATTTGTGTTACACTTTTGTATACTTCTACGCACCGCTGGATACTTGTTTGTTCAGTGCTTTTGTATATTTGCTCATATGTGTGCAATGTTTGTACAATTCGAACACCTTTCAACACCCTGATCCTGTACCACTCCCCTCAACAATGCCCTCTGGGCCATGAGGGTACCTGAAATATATAAATAAATAAATAAATAAGTGTTCTTAACAGTCCTAAGTGAAAAAGCTACGTGACACTTCAAAGCCTTCTGCTGTCTCAGAGTCCTGCCGAGTCCAAGTATGCTGATATCAGGAAAGTGCTGAGCGAGCACTTTGCACCACGGAGATCCATAGTCACAGAACGGTACAGGTTTCATCGCGGGGATCAAGGCCAAATTGAGACAATTGGCGAATTTGTCGTCGAGCTCAAGAAGCTAGCGGCTACATGCGAGTTCGGCAGCTTCCTTGAAGAAAGTCTTCGAGATCGGCTAATCTCGGGTCTTCGCAGCGAGGACATCCGATGCCGTCTGCTGTCGTCACCGAACAAAGAGGCGACGTGGGAACGAGTTCTAAACAACGCCATCGCCATAAAAACCACCTAGAACGACACCAAGGAAATTCTCCCGGCTCCTTCAGTCGTCAACTGGCAGAACAAGCCGACTTCTAAAAGGAAGCCAATGAGGAAAAGCAAAACAGCGACCACAAAGGGGACCGCCACTTGGAAACCTGGTAAGACGCGGCAAGGACTTTCTCATGACGGACAAAGAAAATGTTCAAGTGTGGCAATGAACATTTTGCTAGGGCATGTCCATTTTTGCAGAGTCAATGTTTCAAATGTTCAATAAAGGGCCATGTTGCTACAATGTGTGGAACTAAACAAATGCATAGCATTGGCCAAAGCACAACACGAGCGAAACTATTGGGGCATAACCAGAGAGATAGGCCAACCTCTCCTTAAGTAGTAAAGCTGCGCATCAATGGCAAAGAAGTTCCAATGGAACTTGATACAGGATCAGCAGTGTCTCTGATGTCGGAAAGTGAATTCGAAAAATGTTTTCCCTATGCTGAGTGGTCCGCAACTGATGTGCGCTTGGTCGCATACAACGGAACACCTGTAAATGTTAAGGGTTCCGCACAAGTTGATGTGAGCTATGACACACGGTGCCATGAACTGCCGGCCCCACCACGGCGGTCTAGCGGCTAAGGTGAGTGCTGACCCGCAGGTCACGCGATTGAATCCCGGCTGTGGCAGCTGCATTTCCGATGGAGGCGGAAATGCTGCAGGCCCGTGTGCTTAGATTTGGGTGCACGTTGAAGAACCCCTGGCGGACAAAATTTCCGGAGCCCTCCAGTACGGCGTCTCTCATAATCATATGGTGGTTTTGGGACGTTAAACCCCACATATCAATCATGAGCTGTCACTTGTAATAGTCAAGCGTAAATCGGGCGTGAGAATGCCGACACTTTTTGGGCGGAACTTGTTGTTAAAAATACAGTTAGATTGGTAAGAAGTCGTACCTGAGTACAACATTCAGACAGAAAATTCTCTTCTGAAAAAGTACCATGAAGTGTTTGCAAAAGGATGCGGAACAATCAAGGGCTTCAGTGAGAGCATTGTTCTGGAAGAGAATGTGTCACTCCTTTTCTGTAAGGCTAGACCAGTTCCATACGCCGTGTTGGAGTAAGTTCAAAAAGAATTACATGACTTTGAGAGAGCTGACATCGTATATCGAGTCAAGCACAGTCAATGGGCAACCTCTCTTGTGATAGTGCCAAAGAAAGACAATTCTGCTAGGATGTGTGGTGACTACATAATTACTGCAAACACACGTATAGAGGTGGATCAGTACCCACTGCCTTTTCCGGAGGACATCTTTTCATATAGTAGGAGGCACAAATGTCACACTTCTAGATCTCTCTAAGGCTTACCTGCAACTTCAACTTGATGAACCTGCCCAAGAACTATTGACAGTGAACACTCATTTGGGTCTTTTTAGATTTAAAAGACTGCCGTGCGAAGTAGCAGGCGCTCCAGTGATATTTCGAGCAGTAATGGATCAGATTTTACGTGGAATTCCTAGCACTGCGTGCTACATAGAGGATGTCCTTATTTCAGAAAAAGATAAGCAAGAGTGCTACGAAAGAACCGAAAGAGTGCTTAAGAAGCTACAGGATCACGAAATCCGCGTTAATACGGGAAAATGCTCGTTCTTTCAAAGCAACGTGTCCTATCTGGGACATGTAATTGACAAGAATGGGTTGCACCCAGCAACAGACAAGGTGGAAGCAATCATGCACGCTCCTGAGCCAAAGTATGTTACACAACTCAAAGCACTTCTTGGCTTCATTAACTTCTATGCGAAGTTCATGCCAAATCTTACAACTCTACTTGAGCCATTACACAACTTGCTACGCAAAGAAAGTGCATGGAAATGGTCAAGTCAGTGTGACAAGTGTTTCAGAGAATGCAAATAATTCTTGTGTAATAAGCAGCTATTAGAGATTTATGATGTTAGAAGAGATTTCCGTCTGACATGTGATGCATCTGCACAAGGCTTAGGGGCAGTGCTGTCTCATGTGGTGGAAGTTAATGAAAAACCTGTTGCCTTTGCATCTCGATCAATGACCCGAAGTGAGCGAAATCACGTGCAAATCGAGAATGAGTGACTTGCCTTTATTTTTGGAATCAAGAAATTTCACAAGTACTTGTATGGTCACAAGTTTGAAATTTTCACGGATCACCAGCCACTCACTGCTTTTTTTTTTTTACCCTCACCGTCCAGCAAACTCTTTGGATGCTGCGCGAGTGCACCGTTGGTTACACGTACTGCCAAATTACCGGTACCAGGTCACGTACAAGGCAGGACGTAGAATTGGCAGCGCTGATGGTTTGTCGAGGCTCCCCCTGCCTGAAACTACTGAAGAGTCTGAAGGCATCTTATATTTTGCACCTATACAAGACCTTCCTGTCACAGTTTAGGAGGTTGAGCTAGAGACAGGCAGAGATGAAGTCCTCCGCGTTGTACTGGGAATTCACATGGAGCGGTTAGCCAAAGTTTCTGGCTAGCTAAAGCCGTACTTTGTAAGGAAGTTAGAAATGAGCGTATACACTTGGGTTGTTTTGTGTGGAATAACAGAGTTGTGATTCTCGCTGCACTTCAAAGTGACGTTCTTGGATTGCTGCGAGAACAGCATATAGGTGTCACTAAGATGAAAGCAACCGCGAGATCAATGGTCTGGTGGCCTGCTACTGATTGCACTATTGCGGAAATCACTAGAAAGTTTGATATTTGCCAGAGTGTTGCTTCATTCGGGCAGCCCATTATATTGCAACCATGGAGATGGTGTGAGAATGCGTGTGAGAGAATACACTTAGATTTTGCAGAAAAAACAAGGCAGATCATTTCTCTTTGCCGTGGACTTCCATTCGAAGTCGCTAGAGATAAAGATCATGAACTCCACAACAGCGCAAAAGACAATCGAAGTAGTGATATCTGTGTTTGCTGCATATGGATTGCCACACAAAATTGCTACAGATAATGTCCCTCAGTTCAGAGTCCAAGAATTTGAGGACTTTCTAAAACCAAACGGTGGGAAACACACGCTAACTCCTCCTTACCACCCACAATCAAATGGGGCGGCAGAAAAATCAGTACAAATGCTGAAGAGGTCACTTCTGCTGCAGGGAGTGACTGACCAAAAGAAAAAACCAGCAAACAACAATACAACAAGTGGTTTGGATACAGTACTCCACACACATTCACAGGGCAGACACCAGCTGAATCGCTCTTGAGAAGGAAAGTGCGCACGCGGCTATAAATGCTGAAACCATACCTTGCACGAAAAATGAACGCAAAAACAACTCACATAAAGGAAAGCGCCGACAAACACCGAGGACGCTCAAGATAGTTTGAAAAGGGGGACCTCGTTTACGTAAGAAGCGTTCGAGGTGAAACCGCTTGTAGGTTTCCCGGAAAGATAATCAACAGAAGGTCAGTAATGACATAGCTAGTGTTTGCTTCGGGGCAAGTAAGATTCTGCCACGTGGACCATTTGCGCAGCCGCATCGCGCCAGGCAATATTCCATTTCATGGGGACGATATGTAAGCTGCCCACAGACGGATAATGGAAACGAAGCGCCGACGGGGGCCGTTCAGACACGGCGCACTCGGAATCACCTCTCAACGCAGACAGGGGAAACGGGAACGCTATCGTGTGTAGTGACGCGCACGAGACGTTTTCCTGAACGTCTCAATTACGACACCTTCAATCTTAGGGGGAGGGTGGAATGTTGGGAACACAAAAAGCCGCACACGCATAGGCAACGGCAAAGTGTGTGCGTTAAACAGCGCGAGTGTGAAGTTAGAGACCACATGGCCTCTCCGTGTTTACACTTGTGCGCGGCTCTGAATTAAGTATCATTGCAGCCACCGTGAACCAAAGACTTCTATAGTCACGTTTCCTCCAGGACGCCACTCTCCCCGTGTGTTGTAAACAGAGAGCGCCGTACCGGCCCTCCTCCTCGGAAATGCCGCCTCCATCGGAGCAGTCTGCTCGAGGCTCTATAACTTCATCATCATCATCAGCCTGACTACGTCCACTGCAGGACAAAGGCCTCTCCCATGTTCCGCCAGTTAACCCGGTCCTGTGCTTGCTGCTGCCAATTTATACCCGCAAACTTCTTAATCTCATCTGCCCACCTAACCTTCTGTCTCCCCCTAACCCGCTTCCCTTCTCTGGGAATCCAGTTAGTTACCCTTAATGACCCGCGGTTATCCTGTCTACGCGCTACATGCCCGGCCCATGTCCATTTCCTCTTCTTTATTTCAACTATGATATCCTTAACCCCCGTTTGTCCCCTAATCTACTCTGCTCTCTTCTTGTCTCTTAAGGTTACACCTACCATTTTTCTTTCCATTGCTCGCTGCGTCGTCCTCAATTTAAGCTGAACCCTCTTTGTAAGTCTCCAGGTTTCTGCTCCGTAGCTAAGTACCGGCAAGATACAGCTGTTATATACCTTCCTCTTGAGGGATAGTGGCAATCTACCTGTCATAATTTGAGAGTGCTTGCCGAATGTGCTCCACCCCATTCTTATTCTTCTAGTTACTTCAATCTCGTGGTTGAATCTCACCCCACCAGTAATGATAGAAGAAGTCAGAAAAGCTTTGGAGAGCATGCAAAAGAGGCAAAGCTGCTGGTGAGGATCAGGTAACATCAGACCTGCTGAAAGATGGAGGACAGATTGTGTTAGAAAAACTAGCCACCCTGTTTACGAGGTATCTCCTGACGGGAAGGGTACCAGAGTCTTGGAAGAACGCTAACATCATCTTAATACATAAGAAAGGAGATGACAAGGACTTGAAGAATTACAGGCCGATCAGCTTGCTCTCTGTAATATACAAGCTATTTACAAAGGTAATTGCTAACAGAGTAAAGAAAACATTAGAATTCAATCAACCAAAGGAACAAGCAGGCTTTAGAACAGGCTACTCAACAATTGACCACATTCATACTATCAATCAGGTAATAGAGAAATGCTCAGAGTATAACCAACCACTATACATAGCCTTCATAGATTACGAGAAGGCGTTTGATTCAGTAGAAATATCAGCCGTCATGCAGACACTGCGGAATCAGGGCGTAGATGAAGTATATATAAACATTCTGGAAGAAATCTACAGGGGATCAACTGCTACCATAGTGCTTCATAAAGAAAGCAACAGAATACCAATCAAGAAGGGTGTAAGGCAGGGGGACACAATCTCCCCAATGCTATTTACCACGTGCTTACAGGAGGTTTTCAGAAGCCTAGAATGGGAACAGTTAGGGATAAGAGTTAATGGAGAATACCTTAGTAACTTGCGCTTCGCCGATGACATTGCATTGCTGAGTAACTCAGGGGACGAATTGCAACTCATGATTACGGAGTAAGACAAGGAGAGCAGAAAGGTGGGTCTTAAAATTAATCTGCAGAGAACGAAAGTAATGTACAACAACCTCGGAAAGGAGCAGCGCTTCGAGATAGGTAATAGTGCACTTGAAGTTGTAAAAGACTATGTCTACTTAGGGCAGGTAATAACCGCAGAGCTCTATAACTACGAGCAGGTCAATAAAATTTCTCTTCCGCCCTCTGATCCTGCGTTCTTGATATACAACAATAGTCATCCCTAAAAAGGTCACCTGTACTGTGATAAAGAGTGCTTACCAGCGCAAACAACAGGGCAGGAGGGGACAGGAGAAGAGACGAGACAGAGCGCCTATACTAGCAACGAACTTGGAGCTCAATGTCTGCACTCCTAAAAATATGAAAATCGTGGTTGTGTGGGGAGATCGCCATCAAAGTTCGCAAGGGGACATGTGACTTTATTTCGTATAAAAATTGAACTTTGCCGTTTAGAAATTCCCCAATAGAAAATTTATCTTTCAGAAGATATGTCACACTTTGACAAACGCGGTTTAAGAAATGAGTGTTTACCCTTTTTTTCTTTTATACGTTGGCGGCAAATGTGTGTGCACTCTTGCGTTATATTTTGCGTTTTTTCAAAACACATTTTTTGAAACTTGTGTCAATCATTTTTCTGAGAAAGTAGCAGACGTGCTCATAAAGTAGAAGACGTAACCAAGCAATACTGTTCCATGTGTTAATTAGTGGCATTGACATAACTGGTACTAGAATCAGTGGCGTAGGTGAATTTGCATTTTTGTTGCATAAAAAAACTATTCAGAAAGAGTAATTTCCATACATCGACACCCGCAGGTCCCGGGATCAAATCCCGGCTGCGGCTGCTGCATTTCCGATCGAGGCGGAAATGTTGTAGGCACGTGTGCTCAGATTTGGGTGCACGTTAAAGAACCCCAGGGGGTCCAAATTTTCGGAGTCCTCCACTACGGCGTCTCTCATAATCATATGGTAGTTTCAGGACGTTAAACCCCACTTATCAATCAATCAATCAATCATACATCGACAAACATAAAAAAATACAAATCTAGTTTTTCTGGCACACTCGCAATTTCAGTTTCACTCCCGTAAAGCATTGGTAGCTTCCTTTTTTACGAAATGTCAATTCTCGACAGATAACAAATCTTGTGAACAAACTACATGTGCCGAAATATGCCGACATATATATATATTACTACCAGTGTAGCTTTTCGCCCGTCCAAGGACTCCCTCCCCCGCCCAAGCCAGGGGCGTCACGGCCGCTCTGTGACACGCTTTCACACACTGTTTTGTAAATCATCTCTTGAGTGCCGCGCGCAGGTGTCATGGAGTCACGGTGGCACGGCGACGCGATCGGAAGAAGCGGGTCTTTTGAAACCAAAAACCCGCACTGCTTTTGACTTGTATTCGAAAGTAAAAAAAAAATTTGAATCTATAATTCTGAGCTCTACAAAGCAACCAGCATCTACCTTTAAGGTACCTTGTAAATTTTACAGCAACTGCTTTTATTACGACTTCTGTACAACCAAACATTGAAACTAACTTTCCGATTCTCACACAACCTTACCTTCTACGGCACGAGTCAACGTGTAGATCTATAAAGACGTCGAGGCACGATGCACGTTAGCAACACATGAATGCAACTGCACTTTTTTTTTACAGGGTCTGATTACAGCGCTCACAGGCGTTGCACTTCTGGACTTGGGGGAAATCTACGGAGCCAGCATTTCGAACGTTTCTCACCTCATAACGACCCGCAGCCTTGGAGGCCTGCTTGGCTCTCTGCTAGGTATGCTAAAGCCAGAATTACGTCATATTTCTTACTCTTATTGCACAACAACTATGTTCAGAAGGGAAGCTTGGGGTAGTCGGAGGTAATTCGTCGTTGACAATTAAGCGTCCGAGACATTTTATATCGGTTGTCATCGGGCCTAACCAACATTAAAATGAGCAGTGTGCGCTTTATATGTGCCTTCCCAAAATACAACGTTAACAGCAGTTAATCGTTGTACATTGTTGTGATCTTGCTGCGTATCTGGGCACTTCTCATACCTGGCACTTCATGCGTGATTACACGATGTTTTGCAGTGTTGTTGACCTTTTAAAGCCATTCGTCATTCACAATGAGTGAATAATTGTACAAATGAACATATTGCTACCTCCTTTTTCATACAGTCCCTGTTTTACTACGTGTTTAATAACAGTTAGGGTAGTAACAGTTACTAATTGCTACAACGGCTATAGTAGTAACAGTAGCAACCCTTGCGGTTACTAACAGCAATTAGTAACAGGTTACTGAATAGAGGAAGGGAATTTAGCATGCTCCTTTCTTTAGTTTGACCGAGCCTTAATTAAAACCACCAGGTAATATTGTGCCCTATAGCTTCCTTAGCTTCATTGTCTGCTGGTTCTAAAAAGGTGCTATGAAGGTAGTGACAAGTGACTTCTTGCTACTACCCGATATCAGCAAGTATTTTGCTCCTTTTTAAGACTGTATATATTTACATGCTTTTATTATATTGCACCTTCAGGGGGCATGCTGTACGACACCTACAACACGCAGATCACGTCCATCCTCATGCTGCTGTTGACCAGCGTGACGGTGCTGATGGTTCCACTATGCCCACTCCTGCTTGTGGCTCACTTCATGGCCTTCTTCATGGGTCTCAGCTTGGGTGCGTTCGGCACGGGTAAGCCGTTCCGTGTGTCTCGGCCCTAAACTTCGTGCAGTGCACGATTTGCCATTGTGTATATGGAAAGACCACGCGTGGCACGAGCTGGCCATGCATGTGCTCGTGGCCGTGGTTCCTGAACCTCATACATGAAAATACTCGGAAAGTGCCCTGTGAAAGTTACTTGGTCCACTTGCTCATTATTATTCATGGCGCGAAGTGATGAAGAAGCGATGCAAAGGTGACACACTCACGCGCTGTGTTCGACTAAGTTGCACATCACCACATGACTTGTCGCCGTGTCAACTGGTCTTGGCAGTTCACGCGCTTATTCGGTCATGACGAATAAAGCATATCAGAGTGCTACGCGTTATGTTTATATTACGTCATTCTTAGCGCAGTGACATAAAGATAAAGAGAGAATAAGCAGGGGGAGATGAAATACGCACACTCACTTCGTGTTTGATAAAAACTTGTGTCTAAGTGTCTACGCAACATCGCGGAATCGTGAAATGTGAGATTGGCGCACACACTGGCGTCTGAGCTGGTCGCCTTCTAATTCTCCGCGCCCGTCGGTTGTTCACGTTACAATTAATGTCAACGGTAATTCGCCCTGCGCTAGGCCCTATTAGAAAAAAAAGAACGTTTCAAAGCTCATTCTCGCGAAATTCGAACGCAGGCGCCAACGTCTGGATCATCAACATGTGGCCGGGTAACAGCAGCCCGGCGCTCCACATTTTTCACTTCGCTTTCACCGTCGGCTTGCTAGTGGCTCCTCTCATAGCTGGGCCGTTTCTTTCACCCGGAACCTCTGCCATCGCCGTCGGAACTTCAACCCACTTTCATGACGAAGTCTCCAACCTAGACTACGAATTGGAGCCGTCGCCCAACGCCACCTTCAATGAGTCCTTCCGAGTGGCAACATCCGACGCGGAGACTACCGACTACTACAACTCATACGAGGGCACTACTGTGTACTACGCGTTCGGAATAGCCAGCGCTTTCTATTTGTTCCTCGTTCTGTCGATGACTTCAACGTACTGCATTGACAAATCCGACTTCAAGCGGAAGGCGATGCGAGGAGCGCAGCGCGATGTAAACGGAGCAGACCGGAACGAAAAACCCGAAGGAAACGTTGTCCGCTACAGCCGGATCTCACTGGCCCTTCTGAGCGTCTACGAATGCATCTACGTCGCGCTCGAATGCACGACGTCTCAGATGTTGCCCACCTTTGCAGTCGAGAGCGACTTCTCCAAGCTGGACGCGGCCCGGGTCGCCGCCGTGTATTTTTCTTCTTTGCTGCGAGCCGCCTGGTCGCGGCGATTGTCGCCTTGAAGGTGTCTTCCCGGTTGACGCTTATCTTCACTCACGGTGTGCTCGTGACCACGGCGTTGGTGATGACCGTGTGGCGCTCCGAAAACGCGCTCGTGCTCTGGGTCGGCAGCGCAATGATGGGTTTCGACCAAGGGCCCGTCAAGGCAGCGATAGTCGCCTGGACTGCAGAGTACATTACCATCAGCAACAAGATGATGTCGGTAGTCATGGTCACGGGCAGCATCGGAAACCTGGCGCCGGCGCTTCTCGTGGGACAGTTCGTAGAAAGTGATGCCGCATCCTTCCTTTACGTGTCTCTGGGAGCCGTGTTGCTTTGTGCGGTCATGTTTCTGGGCATGTACGCTTACATTACCAGAAGGCGCACTTAGAAGCCGCAAGGTGGTCTTGAAATCACTGCAGATTCCAAGAAAGCGGGGGCCGTGCCATTGATCTAATCATTTTGTTGAGCACGTGCTTTCGTTGTACGCAGATCTCCATATTAACTTCATATGCCTCATATGAACTTCGTATCTACTCGTACATTTATAATCTTTGGGCTCTGAAACACAACGCATAAACTTGCCCCTGGAACGTACCTTAAACACGGTTCATGTATTCGGTGTACGCGCAAAATATCTGTTCATTTCTATTCATAGCATGAGCGACAACATTGAACGTAATTAACAAGAGAGGGAGAGAGAGACAGAGATTCGAAGACTGGCAAAGGGGTCAGCCTGAACGATAGTTCGTTCTGGCCTGCTACTTCGCTCAGGTGTAGGAGGACACAAAGCCAAGTATCAGGACAGCCAATTTAGGTCTATATAAAGGAGCAGGGATCAAGCAAGCCATATCTGAACAAGAATTAACTTACTCCACCTCAGGCTCATACACAGAACTTTGGGGGGGGGGGGGGGGTATATGAGGCGGTGGTGGCAAAAAAAAACGTGTATTTATGAAAGTTATATATACAGGGTGGGTGGGGAGTAGTCCTTAATTGAGGGGCCACCCCGTACAAACACTAGGTGGGCGCCCCCTACGGGAGCTTATTGGCGTCGGCCGCGTGCAACGGCTAACCTGTGTGGGCAAACCACAACTACAAACTACAACTACAGCAACGGCTAACGTGGTGGATAAACCAGCGCTGCAGTTTGTCTTTTCTTTCCCGTCCCTGTTTACATCGCACTAATATTCGTTTAAGATGGAAGTGCACCAACTCACCCAATTGTCCCTTCTGATGAGGCTAACTTTGGCAACTGGTGGTCGTTGTGAAGTCGTGTAAGTGTTTTGATATCTCTCCAAAACTTAAAGCACAAAAAGTTTCGGGGGTTGTCGGAAGCAACTGAACTCCCCCCTATGGTTACGGCCCTGCTCCACCCTTGGGCCACGCCGTCAGCTAGATCTATGTGGAGTACGAAAAATGATTGCCGCCAATGTTCAAATTTTCGTAGCTGCATCGGTTCAATCCCGAGACGAGGGTAAATATTTCTTTAATGGCAATACTTTTATTTACAATAAATACACACTATTTTCGTTTGTGAATTCATTTCATTGATATATTCACTGGTAGTGGAGGACATTACACTTGTTACATTTCTTACGAGTTTTAGATTTTGTGATAAAATTCTGGCCCTCTCTTTTCTTTTGTCTCGCACAATCTTTCACGAGTGATCTCACCTTTGACGCGATAGCGTTAAAGAGCTCGTTTCCCAGACATTACGGCGTCGTCGTCGTCGACATCGGCGTTTATTGTTGTGAGTGAAACATCAGCATTGTCCGTGAGAGAAAATCTGACTCTGTGATGGAAGTTCCGGAAGATGACGGGGGGGGGGGGGAGAAGAGGCCTTCACGCGTTCACGGCTAGAGCTAAGAACTCATTTTCTCGCGCTTGTAATGTTGAGCACATCGCGACCTAACTGCCTGCCACACCAACACCAATGCAAAAGCGAAATGATCATATCTTCTCAGAAGCGACCTATCAGCAGGATGCTGCTCGCCTACACGACGCCACATGTCAAGCATATCCACAGGACGGTCGCCGACCCACGAACCATGCTCCTTCGCTGCTGTGGAATGTGAGTTAAAGAACGATTGAGTGATAACCCGTTTTGTTTCGCTATCTCGGTTTGCGAACGCCTGTGGTTCAAGTGTGATTTGTGCGATGCTGCGGTGCGTGTGATGTGGTGTCTCCGAGTAATGTATCCCGGTCGCGAGTCGTTGGGTGTAGTGGTACAGAAGATGTTCTACCAGGTGTCAATATGGGTGCATCAACATCTAAGGGTGCTGTAGCCACTAACTACCGATAGACGTTTATATATAAACGTGTAATAAACACAGAACTATACATAGGTTAAGACACGTTTCAGTTCAGTTTTTTATACCAGTTCTATACCAGAGGGATCAACCACATTTTTTCACAACCTTCTAGCTCTTGTGTCGTAAATAGTGCTATATTAAGTTAATGCATTGTCATTATTGACTATGTGCGATGTAAGAATTGTTCAACGATTTCTAGTACTTTGGACTCAACTATGAGAGAGCAGTGAGCCGTTCCTTATGAAGTTGGCCAAAAGCCATTGCGAACTAAGACGTGCTGTGTGTGCTAGAATAAATGTTTAACGATTTTGAGTATTTCATACCCCTATGACGAACGGTGTGAGGGCTCGTCTATGATGTATTCTATGTTTAGAAAAAGTTGTTAACGATTTGGACTGAGCCTGGTGCGTGACCCAGTCGCGTCCTGAAGGACCAAATAAAGGTTTTGACTACATAGTAGTCTGTGCGTTCAGAAACAGTTGTCAACGATTTCGAGTACTTGAATTCGTACTCTACTTTTTAAAATATTTACAGACATTTTTTTTATTTTTAAATATTTTTTAAAATATTTACAGACAATGACGCGTATTTCACCATCGGGGTTCTCTAACTGGAGTTAATTTATAAGCCTCGTTCTTTCGAAAGTATTAGAATGTCATGGCGTTAGTTTTTTACGCAAGCGATGTTGGCTTTGAAACATTATTGTCCACGTCATCCTGTCACGTCGACAAAGTCATACACCTTTGTGCATACTTTTACGCCGTATCTATTTTTTTTCACGCATAAACACTGCATTGATCAAGTAAATCGGTTTGCTGTAAACTGTTCTTACCTGTGTCTTTTGTCAGCAGACGCCATCCACCAGAGCCGCCATGACCATGAAGAACGTTTTTCGAAACATTGGCGGAGTGAAATCAATTCTCGCTCATCAAAAAATGGCGGCTGCAGCCACTGTTTTATAGGGGCACAATAACCTCTCTGCGTTCAACGAAGAAACCGGATCATTCGCCTCGCCCACCCGATGAGACATGTAGTGTTCGAAAGTGTCTTTGTGTTACTTGTTTTTTATTATTATTATGCCTCACATTATTTGCGAATTTTGTTGGAGATTAAGTCACCAGTGCTCGTCTAGATGTGTTATTTTGTTGAGAGCAACCATCTTATTTTATATTTAAAGTGTAATATACACTGATAGATCAGAGCCTGTCCGATCTCTAAGGGGGCACTACCGGAAAAGAGCATCTTTCCGAGCGTTTGGAGGGCAAAAGCTGGCTTCACTTTTGCTGGCAAAGCATTGCGATGGTTTCAACACCATGAGAGAGAGAGAGAAGCAGCGTTATTTAAAAAGTCCTTGAATTTTTCAGATATCAGTGAATATCTCCAGCAATTTTTTAACCTCCTTGATACATCTCTGTTGTAGAAGACAATATGCGCCTAAGTTATTGTTACGGGCGAAATCGCAACCAATACTTGTTGCTCATTGTGTCACCAAATCATGCCACTCAGTTCACTACTGAAGTGCGTCGCTTTCGTAACGCAACCAAACGTGTGACGCGAGCTGCGACAGCAAAACGACGTACATACATCTCTAGAACCCCCATGCAACGCTAACAGCAGACTGAAGATAGGTGGAGTGAAATGAAATAGAATGAACTGTGGTGCGATGCCGATGCGAATTGGGTTGAAATAGAATGAATTGGATTGGATTAATGGATAGGATGGAATGGAGTGGAATGGCATGGAATGGAATTGATGGAATGGATGGGTGGAATGGATGCAATGGGTGGGTGGGTGGGTGGGTGGGTGAATGGAATGGGTGATAGAGAGGGTATCGAATGGGATGGGATGGAATGGAATGGGAGTGATGGATGAGAGGAATGGAATGGAATAGAATTAGCGTCCCCTTTTAGGGGTGAAGCACCTTAGAGTCTCGGCTTGTCGGTGTGTCACATAGGTCATCGCGGCCCATCATAAACGGGTATTAGCCACAAAATGGGTTAAATTCCACTACTCGCCATTATGCTGCCTAACACGTTATGTGTGGCTTTGGAGCGGCGTCAAAACTTCCGACGAAGTTTACAAAGACGCTCATGCTTCTTATCTAAACGCAGAGCCGTCAATGTGGATATATACGTTAAGATCATCTGTTTGAAACATATCTGCTACGTAATGGTGCTTTGCTCGCCGCTAGTCCACGCAAAATTCGGCACATAATTCGTGTCGTTGAATTGAATAATAGACAAAGCCTGTATCACGACGTTTGCCATGTGGCACTTTGAAAATTAGCTCCACATATACAAGGCGCATTGATGAACTGCTCAGTAAACATATGTAGATATTTTATACGAACTGACGTTAAGCGCTGTTCCCCAAACTGCGGCTCACCTTCCATCCATCTGTGTAAGACAGTCGTGCTATATAGTTTCCGTTGCAACGCTAAGTACTTTTTTTCGCTGCTGACGCAGATACTATATAAAATTAAAAAGTTCGTAGCCGCCACTTGAAACATTACGCGTGACAGAAAGTGATGTCGAAATTTTTGCGCAAATGGTGCAGGAAGTCAACGTTCTTTGTCCAAAAACCAGCGGCACTAACGTGTGTTCGTAAAATGAACACCAACCTGAAATAGAGGAACGGCATTTAACGTTTTAGAAATGAATCGTGATTGAATGTGATCGGCCTAATTTTTGTAAACTTGGTCGTGTCAAGTGTGAGGCCCACGGGACGATTTCATGCACTCCCATAGCAGTGTACTGAGTGCTCTAAACAGCTAATTACTATTTCTAAGCACACCTATGCAAATTTTGGGTGGAGAAGAATTATGGTCGTAGGCAGAGCTGACATTTATTTTGAATGCGAAGCATTTCTTAGCAAACTTCGGCGACTTTGAGCGTATCTATCTATCTATCTATCTATCTATCTATCTATCTATCTATCTATCTATCTATCTATCTATCTATCTATCTATCTGTCTGTCTATCTATCCGCCTACAACATTTAGCTCTCCTGGTCGTTCCGATAATGGTATCGATACGAAACTTGGTATGGCATAACGTGACTGTATGACGAGCATAAGTGACTAGTCATAACATGAGAATCAGGACAATCATGTCATGAATGTCATGATTTACATTTCATGGTGTTGCTGCTCTTACGGTGGTTTCGTTCACACATGTTGTAAAACTGGTATGGCATGTGACATGACTGCATGGTGAACACAAGTAACAGACCCTGACGTGAAAAACATGACATGCGTGGCATGTAATAACATGGCCACATGCCACACTCATGATGCGCTCGCGACCGTTTCGTTCGCTTCCCATGCACCAAATTTAGTATTACGGGACGTGAATGGATGACGAAGGTATGTAACTGGTGAAAACGCGATAATCATGACATGCGCGTCATGTAACAACGTGACTACATGCCACACTCATGATGCGCTCGCGGCCGTTTTGCTAGCTTCACATGTACTAAATTCGGTAGTACGTGGCGCGAACAGATGACATAGGTAAATAACTCCTCCAAACTCGATAATTATGACATGCGTGTCATGTAACAACGTGACTACATGCCACACTCATGATGCGCTCGCGGCCGTTTCGCTAGCTTCGCATATGCCGAATTTGGCATTACGTCATGTGAATATATGACGAAGGCGTGTGACTGGTGCAAACATGATAATCATGAGATGCGTGTCATGTAACAACATGACTACATGCCACACTCAAGGCGCCAATACGCTTCAACGTTAACCGACGCCCGTGAGCACCGGCGTTCGTTTCGTAGCATCACGCCGGCGATACCACGCCAGATGCCGATCTGGCAGCCATATACACGCAGGTGCGCGCCGCGCTGCGTTGGTTTGACGCATACGCGTTGGAGCACACCCGGCCACAGGACACCTACCGCTTTGACGTCACGGAGGGCCCGGCGTCCCTCTGTCATGAAGAGAGGCAGCTGCAGTGCTGTCTGGCAAATGTCGTCGGTGTGAAGAGCACGATGTCGAATTTCGCGCCGGTTGCCTCCGGGCCGCGCAGACGGAAGCTGGTCGCGCCGGTCGCGTCTGGCATCAGACTAGAGAGTGCTCGCGTTTTGCTATAGCGTAGCGTCGCTGCGCCCAGCGTGCGCGTGCATCAACGTTCCGTCGGAGTATAGCCATATGGTATAGCCGTCAGACAGTGGAGTTTTGCGGACACGTCGCGCCACCTGTCGACACAGCTTTGAGTAGTGCAAAGCCCGACTTCCTTGCCTGCGCAACCAGGTGCTACAGCATACGAAACAGCGGTTGAGCTTAATATTAGGTATTTTCGCGCATTGAACACTTATATAAGCAGCTACGAATTTCTCTCCGCTTGTAGGACGCGTCACCGAACCGCCATTGTGTACTTGCCCGTTCACTCGCCAGAACGACGGTGAAAACAAGAGCAGACAGAACAGCTTTGCACTCTACAAAAAAAAAGACCCCAGTTGACGCTACTGTTACGTTATAAATTGCCATGGATGCAAAGGGCTTCAGTTTTACTGATTTCTGCAGCTTTCATGAAGCGTAACAACGAGAGCACTGGATACAGGCCGTTGCGAACACGTCGAGTAGGTGGAATACTCGCGTTCTCCACAACCGGTCGCATGAAAAAGTGCGATAGCACATGTCTCCTGTTATTGTTCTGAGTGTAGCATTGACGGGAAACCGTGGTGACTTTTATTATGAAGCATAAACGGAAGCTGAAGCACTTTTCTAAAACAAAATGACTTACGAGTGTAAAGACAGTTTGGTCCCTGCTGAATTAGAAAATCGATGTGATAATTCTCAAAAGTGAACGCCAACAGCACTTTTTTGGTGAAAAAACGGTGGCCGTGGCCGCCGGGCTTCTTGAGACACCGAGCGAACACGGTGACGTCATTCTCGGCATGGCACGTCATCTGCAACGTCAGTATACTGCTCAAGTGTGGCCTCTTCGATTAGTTCCGGCAACGGCACGTCATGGGATAGTCATGGAGGCCACGGTTGAAGATAACAAAGAACACTTCCTCCTGGCCAGAGGAAACGAAGATGACGTATGTTTCCACGCCCACACTTTCAGCGCGCTCGCGGGGGCGGAGCAAGAGAAGCTTTTATTTCGCCTGTTCTAAAGCTCCTGCTGTTACAATTGCGAAAACAATTGTGACATCGTCTACAATAATGCCGGTCTTTCCTAAACACGAAGTATGATTGAATTCCATCTCTTTAGTTTCCCTTCAAAAGAGCTACTGCCCGCGGTTCGCGCTGTTCAACAGTAGACAGGTGACGCGCGCGATAAACATCGCACAACCGCGACCATAGATAATTTGAAGTCGCCACCATGGCAGTGTGCGCACGTACGGCTTTGAAGGCTCGAAGTTCCGGCTTTAGGAAATGCGAACACGTATGTCATACAGGTAAATCGCGAAATGATCGTGACCACAATCGCGTTTTTTTCTTGCCGTGTGTCTCCGCGATTGCCCAAGCTATCTTGGAGGCCTCACTTTTGCTTCTCGGTTTACTGGACACATATGTATCCCTATTTTCAATATATATTTAGAAATTGAAGACAACCGTCAACAGAACATTCTGGCATGCGTAATAAAAAGTTCAAAGCATAGGAAGCGAGTGACCGACAGAGAATGCAACTGCAGAGGCGAAAATCGTAAGGGCCATTCGTGCCGGATAAAGCGAGCTTCGTGCCACAGACCGTAAAACGGATTGCTCGTGCATGCACTTCATCGCTTTGGCATCATATATATGTCCAGTTATGACGCGTTTAGCCGTTACAGAACGAACGTCGGAGTGCTTGCCTCACACTCAATGTCATGAGACGTTTGCTGGGAGCACGCCGAAATACCTGAAAAATCTTTTTTGTACCCGCAATTGATTTCTTTATTGATATGTGGGGTTTAACGTCCCAAAATAACAATGTGATTATGAAAGACGTTGTAGTGGAGAGCTCCGGAAATTTAGATCACCTGGTGTTCTTTAACGTTCACCCGAATCTGAGTAGATGGGCCTACACCATTTCATTTCCCCTTCCATCGGAAATGCAGCCGCCGCAGCCAGAACTCGATCCCGTGACCTGCCGGTGAGTGGCCGAGTACCTTAGCCACTAGAACAACGCCGCGGGGCTACCAGCAGTTCGTTTTAATGAGCTTCCTACTTTTCTGAAGCGAGCTTGGCTTGAAGGAAGAAGTTTACCAGGTCCTTGATTTTTACGAAACCACGCCTAAACAACAAGTAAAGAGGAGGGCCTATGCACGTTCGCCTGCAAACGGTTCTCTTTGCACTACCCATGTATGGCCGGCGCGGCAATGAGGGCGCTAGTGGCGGCGTTTTTCGCAGCACCGCCTAGGCAGAGCCTGACGTAAATATCGGGCCCTTCATGATGCGCTCGCGGCCGTTTCGCTAGCTCAACACATACCAAAGTTAGTATTACGTGGCGTGAATAGACGACGAAGGTAAATGACACGTCCAAACATGATAGTCATGACATGGAAGTCGTGTACGGCATAATTTACCTCCGCCTCGTAACGTTGTGCTGATTTTAAAGTGACTTATCAATCTTCTTTATTCGTGCTTCGCTTATCATCAATTCCCACTGTACGTGGGATCTGCCAATTTTTTTAGGTTGTGAACGACTCTAGAAAACAAGAAAATGTGAGGACTGATACTTCATAGTTGTGTAACCACACCACCAATAAAGGGGCCCTGAAACACTTTTCCAAGTAACCATGAAATGGATTCTATAAAAGAAATTACTGCTTCACAAATTCAACGCCGCAGAAAAATTTTAAGAATCCGTCCAGTACGAGCGAAGTTGCGAAGAATTGTCGCACGCTGCAATCACGATCTCTCTTCTCTCGTCCTGGCAAAAGCGCTGGATGCTTAAAGCAGGGAGGGATGGCAGGGACAACGAAAATACGTCACGCGCGCCTCGTGACCTTGAGCATTTTTATTTGTTTCTTCGAATACGCGGCCTTTTTTTGTGATGTGGACGAGTGTACGCGCAAGCTCGCGGCCTTCTGCGGCGATCCCTGTGGCGACCGAGCGCGCCTTGTTCAAATCAGCCAATGTCCGATAGATGGCCTTCTGCGCACGGTTTTCGAGCCTGTTTCGTCATTTCTCGAGAGACCAAAAAGGCAATTTTTAGCCGACTTTATTAATTTACTGTGAATTCCTGGCCACTATAATTTTTGACTCGCGTGTTCTCGAGAGCCCCTACCGCCAATCGGCAGCGTTTTTTTGACCATGCTCAAGACGTTTTGCAGGGCCCCTTTAATGTGCAAGTTACGAGCAGTGGTAGGCTGAAAAGTTCCTATATTAGTTCGTGATGATCACGTGAAGCGTAAAGCCGATGCTTATGATGATTTTTATCCTTCTTTTTGGCTGCGATGCAGATGTTACGAGGTGAATCGACAATAAGTAGGGTTACCAACCATGCCAGGTTTTGTAGGACTGTCCCTATAGTTTTCGTCCAGAGATCTGCGTTGTCCCGGCCCGAACAAATATGTTCCGTATTTGTTCGGGGCTGTCCAGTTAAACAATTTCTGTGGTCCAGAACGCTCAACAGCCAGCGTCACGCTAGGGAACACGAAGCTAGTACGAATCACACCTTCGATATTCAGCTTAGAACGGCAGTTTTGACGAGCTTATAACTCATTTCGAGTACATTCTCCTGCAAAGGTAAGTCTTGCGAGCAGCACGTAGCCAATTGATGTACCACGCCCAGAGATCGATCCTATAGCTGGGGCAGCTGCATTTTCGGTGGAAGTGAAAATGCTGTAGGCCCGTGTGCTCAAGTTTGGGTGCATGTTAAAGGACCACAGCTAGTCTAAATTCCCGGATCCCTCCACTAGGGCTTCTCTCATAATCATATGGTTGCTTCGGGACGTTAAACCCCACATATCAATCAATCAATGAACTTTAAGAGGCCACAACAATAAACTATGGGTTTGTCTGGAAGATGCTGAAATAACGAAAACTAGTTTTGCTGGCTCATTGTATCAGTGTACATCCCCCCTGCTGCCGTCCAGACATCCTTCACTGAAGAACTGGTAAGGTACTTATTAGTGCATAGTTGTGCGCCCATCATGGGCTTACCAAGAATGTCCACTATACTGGCGTCCACTGGTTACTTCTGGGCGACTACTGGCACACTGGGTAACTTCTGGTCTGGCATGAAGTTGGCACTCATGTTTGACAACAGACGTGAGAGTAATACCAAAACTTGAATTCACTGGCACGAGAGCGTGCTTTAAGTGATACCACTTGCTATGCTGTGTGTGGTTTTACCTGTATTACGCCCAGCGACGGCGGCGACATCATACGACAGCCTTAAAGTTCAGACTTGTTTGAATATACCTTATTATCATCATCAGCCTGACTACTCCCACTTCAGGACAGAGGCCTCTCCCAAGTTCCGCCAGTCGACTCGGCCATGTGCTTGTCGCTGCCGCTTTATACCCGCAAGCTTCCCAATCTCATCTGCCCACCTGACTGTCTCCCCCACACCCGCTTGCCTTCTCTTAGAATCCAGTGTAGTAATAAGGGGAACAGATTGCATTATGCAATGAGCGTGTGTTTAGTCGAAATGAGAAAGAGAAAGAGAAGAAACTTTATTCAAGTGTCCCTGCTAGGGTGAAAGGTGGCGGGGGGCCGGGAGACTGGCCCCTCTGTAAGCCCTTTCCCCAGGCGGCGGCCAGGCCTTGAATCCTCGTGGCGTCTTCGTCCAGCCGGACAGCCCAGAGCTTGTCCTCCGGGCACGTGCTGAGCAGCAAAGCGTCCCACTGCTCGGCCGTGGTGATTGTGAATGTAGGGTTCGTGCTGTGTTTAACTGAGTAGCTTCGGGGCAGGCCCATATGGTCGAGCTCAGCGTTAGGTGCACCGCACGCTTTGCATTGTGGTGTGTGAATAACGGGGTAAATACGGCTGTACAGTGACGGACAGAGGAAAGTGCGTGTCTGTAATAGACGCCAGGTAGTGGACTGCTGCTTACCAAGGCACTTGTCTGGTGGTGGGTATTTAAGTCTGGCCTTGCGGTAATACATTAGGATTTCTCCAAAGGTAACCATTCTGTCCCTTGCATTGTCGCGAAACGAGCAGACCATCATCTCTCGCTCAGCCGCGTCAGGTCGCGAGGGGTGGTGCTCTGTTGGATGACGCGCTCGGTGGACGAGAGCTCGGGCGGCGTCATGAGCGTGTTCGTTCCCCGCAAGCCCCGAGTGGCCCGGAGTCCAGATGATCTCAACGCGGCGACGACGTAACAGAGGTGTACTTGTGAGAATTCGGAGCGCCGGTTGGGAGATCAAACCTTTGGTGAAGTTGCGGATGGCAGTCTTGGAGTCGAATAAGTGGTCATGGGCAGTTCACCTAGCGCGAAGGCAAGATAACCGCTGGCCATTGAGGATCACAGACTGAATTTGAAGATATGAATAATTGCAAATCAGTTCTGCACCGGTGTGCGCTTCCATATTCTATTTACCAAGGGTCTCAAACTGAGTTCCGAAGGTGGGTCGCAGTCGTGAAAATCCCCTAAGGGCCGATGCAGGTGGTGGGGGGAGGTAGGTCATACCAAATGTCGCCTGACGTAACCATTTTAAAGGTGGCCTTTTGCATATTTCCTATGATACAGTGGTCATTTCTGGAGGAAATTCGGCCTCTGAACCCGAGGAACATATGGACGCTGACCAATCTCAAAAACAACTATACTTAAGCATGGACGCCGTTTCTGAAATATTTTACAGCGAAAGCTGCTATGAAATTACAACAAAGGTCGCGTGCGGCACCGTATAGTTGTCTGCCGCCGCTGTCCGTAATGAAATAACAAAAAAAGCTTAGTAAACAAAAACATTAGGAAACGGTGGGATTCGAAACCCTGTCTCCTGCGTACCAGCCCAGTATTCTACCGCAGAGCCACGCCGGTGCCTAAAGCGCTGTTGCACACTTCCCTGAGGCAGGTTTTAGAATAGCAAAGCAACAACCAGGCGTCACGAAATGCGAATTCCGTAACGAGTGGGTCGCCCAATATTCAACCCATTGCAAAAATGCCGCCATATCCACGAAGTGAATGATGATGAGTGGGCGAAGCTCCGGAGGTAAACCTGGTAAACCATGAATCCTCCGTACATTTTGCCCACTCGATTTTATTGCAACGCTCCCCCTAGCGTACGTCGCCGCACTATATCGAACGATGACACGCGCCATATGTGGCATCATTCCTATTTTATAACACCTCGCATCTTTCATAATCAACTACACGTACCGCCGTCTAGTTTATAACATCTTGCATCTTTTGGACGGACGGACGGACGGACGGACGGACGGACGGATGGATGGATGGATGGACGGATGGATGGATGGATGGATGGATGGATGGATGGATGGATGGATGGATGGATGGATGGATGGATGGATGGATGGATGGACGGACGGACGGACGGACGGATGGACGGATGGACGGATGGATATGGCTGTACCCTTTAGATCGGGCGGTGGCTAGCGTAATACTTAGAACTGAACGAGAGGTGGCAACATACAGGGGACGCACAGCCCACGCCTTAAGGAGCTTCGCTCCTAAAAGCTTCTTCTCGATCGCCTATTAACTGTGGCTCATGCAGACCCACTTCAGCCATAATTCATTGTGTTGAGCCACTGATTGAAAAAAAAACAAAAATAAATACTTGCAAGCGTGTAGCAAATATCATGATTTTCCGAAAGTTATTATTTATGGCGCAGTGGGTACGTACCAAGTGTGCTCGTAGCAGTTACCCAAACACTGCTTAGAAAAGGCTCTTAAAGCCACTTTTCAAGCTTTCGCTGTGACTGTACTACGTGTTCGCGCAGGCCTGGCGTGTTTTTTAATGCGTGGCTTTTTTTTTGTTTTCGTTTCGTGGTTGTTCTTGAACACATCATGACCACATTAGTGCTCTCTCGAAATAAAAATAACCCGACATGTCTTTGTAGCTCATGAACATACTTACTAGTTTGTGTAGTTCATGTACATACCTAATAAAAAAAAGCTATGCGACGAAGACAATCATGTGCAGGTCGCAAGTGAGGGGTTTGTGGGCCGCGTCTTCGACGCCCTTTATGGGAAGAACCAAATAGCCCGCGAGCACAAATTAAGCATCCCTGTGACACAATTTGTGTGTCGTTTTTTTTTCCACGAATTGCTGATGTACGACTATGTCGCGCAATGTACCAAGTAATGTTTTCGCATTTAAAATAAAATATGACGTTGAAAAGCTCCTGGATCACGCCTACGCATTTAAGTTACTTTCTAAAAAAATACCTCATTTCGGAAACCGAATATACGAAAAGACGTCAAGATATCTAAGAGGAAACAATGTAATCAATGGACGCAATCCGAGGGTGAATTTTCCGCGTCCGAAAATGGCGCTCGCCGCCGGTGCGTCACTGACGAGCTCCTCGCGAGGCTTAGTGGCTAAGCCTAAAACTCGTCGCCGATCACCAAGCAGTCCGCCTCGTCGTGCGCCCTGCTGAAGCCGTCGTGGAAGAAGTCGCTCAGCACGCGCACCATCTTCACACGGCTGTACGCGCCGAACCAGTTGGCGAACGCGCAGGTGTCCTCTTCGTCATCCCAGTCCAGGTCGTACGCTGCCAGGCTGTACGGGACCTTGGTGTAGTTCCTCTTGAGGCGACACATCTGAAAGAAAGAAAAGGGAGACTAAAATACTCCCCTTGGTTGACTTAGAACTGCAACCTGTAGTCGAGAGTTCGACAGAATACCGTCTGGTTAGGTAAGGGCATTGTGGGAAAAAGCAGGTCACTGACCATTGTCAAAACAAAATAAGAATGACGTTTCGGGATTTCTATGGATCTCTTGTTCACAATGGACTCTTGTGGAATCTTCACAATGATATTTCATTGCAAAATATGGGATCCGTACGGATCCCGAAATGTCATTCATTTGTTTTGACACTGGTCAGTGACCTATCCAACTGTAAAATAGGTAAGGGCATTGTGGAAAAAAACTGGTCACTGACCAATGTCCAAACAAAAAAAAACAAAGGACGTTTCAGGATTTCTATGCATCCCTTCTCCAAAATGGACTTTGTGGAATCTTCACACTGGTATTTCATTGCAAAATAAGGGATCCGTACAGATCCCGAAACGTCCTTCATTTGTTTTGACGATGGTCAGTGACCTGTCAAACTGTAAGATGCATCGGCAAATGAATGTTGGTACAATTCATGTTTTGTCGGTCAATTCTCGGTCTCCTTCGAATTTCGCCCACCGCGTTTGTCGGTTATGACGCGACTTCCAACTGGAAAGTCGCGGGTTCGAACGCTGGTCGCTTTTCGATGGAAGCAAACTGCTGGAGGCCCATCTATGTAGAATACTCACTTAAGGACTCAAATTTCCAGAGCCCTTCACTTGGGCGTCTTTCACAATAAATGTCGAATTCTTTCGGCCAAAAACCCCAGCAGGTATTATACTCTTTCAACCCTATACCTAGTCCCATCAGTGTTCTTCACTGATTTGACCCTTGCAAGAGAGTGTTTCGATGCTGCGTCCAGCCAGGTGAGCTTAGTTTGAGACCCTGCTACAAAGGTCAAGGCTTCTACCCTCACAGCCACATCGCACGTGACGGGCCACCTACCGCATGCAACCGGTGGGCTAAAGAGCGTCGCCGATTCGCTCTTCCGCCCACCCACCGTTGACGTGCGGCAGGTGACTCGCCACGTGCCATGCAGCTGTGTGGGTATAGTGCGCGTACAAGCCCTCATGCTCAAGGTGACACTAGACGCCCTCACCTTTTCTCGAAGGCTTCCCTCGGTGTCCCATAACAAGATGCGTCCGTCTTGGTATCTGTACCTGAAGTTGTATGAGTAGTTGTAGCGCTCTCTACTGTAGAAATAATCGCCCGGGTAGCCGCACACCTGCAATGAGGTTGTAAAGTGCCTTCTGTGTCAAGGAAGCCCCACATTCGGAAAATATCACTGAGCCGACTCATGTGGTCGTATTCTACAGTGGCGACTTACTGCAAACATAAAGAGAGATAAAGAAAGCAAAAAAGAAGAAGAAAAGGAGAATGTCAAGCGTTTCAGTAGATTCAAATATTTTAACCCTCTCTTCGTCAGTCGTTTCGGCCCGGTGCCACCGTATAATCTCACGTTTCTTTTGCCGCTGGCACAATAGACGGGCGTGCTAGAACTACTGCATATGCTCCTCATATATAATGCAACTCTAGAGAGCGCGGCCTTCTAAAGACGGTGCGACTATGCCGAACGGATGGTGCGTTTTCGTCATCATCTAAGACTCATGTTCACATGCCCTATAAGTAGAGATCTTCCCTGGGAAAAAAAAACTGTCTCCGCATATAGGTGGGCGTAGCTACGCGCTTCTATGCAAGGAACAAACAAAATGCGACATTAACGCCAGCTACACCTATGTCGCCTGTATAGGTGAAAATGTTTAGTCCTTCAACGTTGTGAACGTGGAAGCTAGGAAATCTATTATTATTATTATTATTATTATTATTATTATTATTATTATTATTATTATTATTATTATTATTATTGTTATTATTATTGTTATTATTATTATTATTATTATTATTATTATTTCCACACAAAGTGAATAAGAAACTTACACTCAGATTCCGGCATTTCTCATATGCATAGTGCACTTCGTCGTAAAAATAGTAACATATGTATACTTCACTCTCAGTCTTCTTAACAGACATACGCATGCCATAGAAATTATGCAGAAATATTTGTCCCTGAACCCTTTCATTGAATCAATAACGTTTTTTTTTTTGTCTTATAATCAAGAATGTTAAGTTGTGCATGCAGGTCTATGGGTCTATACGTTCTCTAGGTTTCTTTTTTCTGGTTTTGTTGCTTTTTCTTCCATAATGTGAATCTATTTTGTTGACCTCGTATGAAAGTTCGTCAGGCATGTACTAATAAGTTGTCATATTTCTGGTTTTCCATGATCTGAACATGTGCATTCGGGTGATACGGTGCCGTCAGACAGAGCGTATTTGCCTTTTCTCCTCGTATCCGAGACGCTCACGTATGAAATTGAAAGCTGAATTGAATATCACCAACGGCGGCCAACGGCAGTTTTAAAGCGGTATCCTGTGGTGAAATAGAAACCCCGTGGTTTCAAAAGTACAAGGACGGAATGAGATTCACTTCTTAGGCAAGTGGTCTATCTTGTTCTCAAGACAATCATTTCACGTTATTCTGCCCTATACATCACCCTATATTTATAAAATCACCTTTTTTGTTTACTTTTACGCCATGTCCACTTTTACGGCGCAAAAACGCTGGATTTAATCAAGATAGTTGGGTGGCTGAAAGTTGTCGTTCTGCGCGTCTTTGAACCACGCACGCGATCCGCAAGAACCTATAGCCATAATAGGGAGCTTTAGAATACCGTTTGCAAGTGCTACGTGCGTTGCGGGCGAAGCGGGCGCCATAAGAGCTTTATAATAGCGTTTGCCCTGCCGCGAACCGCAACGCACGATCGCAGCGGCCCCGTAGCCTCGAAATCAGCGCTTGCGGGCCACATGCGGGCCGCCATCACCGCCCGTAGCCTCGAAATCAGCGCTTGCGGGTGTTACGCTTCATTTTACGCGAACCCCTTTGGGCCCAAATGCAAGACCACGGACAGCGTGCGAACGCTCCCGGGCCTGTAAACGTATCGGGGGTAGAGGCGCAGAAGTGTATGCCCGGACGCCGAGGAACCTGAGACGCTGCTGCCGCGAAGGTCGTCATGTGCTGTGCGCGAGAACGCGGTGAGCTCATGGCTCATTCGCACCTGGCTCTTGAGTGTGGGAACGCCGGTGGTGTGATCCGTGGCGCGATCAGTCGCGTGATCGGTGGCGTGACCAGTGGCGTGGTAGGTGGTGCGAACACAAGGTGTTCCATATTTGGTCATGTCTGGAGGCGCCTGACGTCACACAAGCGTCTGGAACCCTTTAAAAACGCGCAGGGAGAGACTGGGTAGAGCAGTCTGGATTGAGACTCTGCCGGAACTCTGCTCCTCGGCATCTTACCTTTGTTTGTAAACTTGAATGTCTACTTTGGTCTAACTATGTAGTATTAAACTCTTTTAATTTGCTGTTCTGCGCCGTCTCGCCGGTACTTCCCTTCTCGTCGGTCCAGATGCAAGTTACGAGCACAACCTGCTGACGGCGGCGGTCAAGAGACCACCCCATAACAACTGGTGGCAGCGGTGGGATGCTGCAGTCATTTCGACGACTCGAGGGCTGAGCTGCGACACGGATCCACGAGCCGTCTCGTCTGCCAGGCCGCAACCAGATGCAGTGTTTGCGAGGGTCTACGCGGAATTCTTGGCTGTTGAGTGGTGAGTGCGGGGCTTTGTCTGCTGAGTTTTGCCAGGCTTTTTCAGTGGGGAAGCGTAACTGGTAATTCGAACTATTGTTGTCGCCAAAATGGGCTGCGGCAAGATAGTTGTGTACAGTAGGAAAGGTCGCACTGAACACAGCCATGAATTTGAAGTTGCTGCGTAAAGCGGAGTTATTACAGCTTGCAAAGGAGTTGCGTTTGGATGTTTCTGACGCACTCCGGAAACCAGAATTGATCGAGGCTATTAGTGCTCTGGAGGCTGAGGAAGATGAGCTGACGGAATGCCTTGAGATAATTCGAGAAAGGGAAGCCGCAAAAAGACAGGCAGAGGAGCGTAGAGAACAGCAAGAGAAAGAGCGTGAGGAGAGGGAGCTCGAATTAAAACGACTCGAGTTTCAACGTTCGAGAGAGCGCGAGGAACGCGATCACGCGCTCGAGTTAAAGCGACTCGAGGTTGAAATAGAGCGCGTGCGAACGGCAGGGCAGAGAAGCGAGGCAAACAGTGCAGGGGTGCACATATCGCTCAAAATGACAGAACTAATTCGCCCTTATAAACTCGGAGAGGACATTGGGTTGTTCTTGGTGAACTTTGAGCGGACGTGTGAGAAGCAGGGGTTCTCCCGTGAGTCGTGGCCACAGCGCTTGCTCACACTCTTACCTGGCGAGGCAGCAGAAGTAATCAATCGCTCGTTTATCCACTGAGGAGGTCGACGATTACGATAAAGTAAAATCCAGTTTGCTTAGGAAGTACAGGCTGTCCGCGGAGGCATTCCGGCGGAAATTCCGTGAATTGGAGAAAGGAAGGAGTGAGTCATACACTGAATTTGCCTATAAACTGAAGTCAAACATGGTGGAATGGCTAAAGGAGGAGAAGGCCTACGGTGACCACGCAAAGGTTATTGAGTGTTTTTTACTAGAGCAATTCTACAACCGGTTACCAGAGAACATTAGGCATTGGGTGCAAGACAGGCCAGATGTTAGCTCTGTAGCCAGAGCCGCAGAGCTAGCAGAGGAATTCGTCACACGTCGGGCTCGCGAAGGCAGTGACAGTGGTCGAAAAGGGGGTCCCGATTTTAGGTTCAAGCCAAAGAGAGGGCCTGTGAAAACGAAGGAAGAGCCTGAAATTGGGAATGCCCGAACCGTAAATACGTCGGAGTCGGAACGGAACACCGAACCTGCGTTAGAACAGCAAAGGAAGCTAGAAGCGAGGAAACCGTTCCTTTGCTATAACTGCCATAAACCCGGTCACATTGCGGCGCACTGTAAGAAACCAAAAGTTGTGTTTCTATCCATCAGTGGTAGGGACGAGAATATCGAGCTTCTCGAACCTTACATGCGCGACCTTGAAGTGAACGGGAAGCCATGCCGCGTACTGCGCGATTCTGCGGCTACGATGGACGTAGTTCACAGCTCGTACGTTGAACCGCAAATGTTCACGGGTGAGTGTGCTTGGATCAAGCAGGCTGTAGAGTCGTGTAGTGCATGCCTTCCCGTCGCAAAGGTAACTATCAAAGGTCCTTTCGGCACGCTCGAGACGGAAGCTGCCGTGTCGCCGGCACTCCCTCCGCAATACCCTTACCTGTTTTCGAATAGATCTGACAAGATGCTGCGCGAGAGAGGGCAGCTGTTTGGGGAGGCAAATGTGATGGCGCTAACGCGTTCGAAAGCACGGGAACTCGCTGCGAAGGCAGTTGCCGAGTCCCCTTTAGCTGAAATCGGCCTGACGCAGGACTCCCCAGCAGAGGTCGAACTTGCGCCAGCGTTACAACAGCAGGGGGTCCCATCCGTGGAGGATGAAGCTACGGCACGGGCACCATCAGAAATATTGGAAGAGCATTCCAGAGATTTACTTGTAGCGCCTACGTCGGAAAGCTTACAGCGACTGTTAATGGTAGACAGCATGGCCTTGAGGAATCAACAAGATAAAGACCCGAGCTTGCGAAACATCCAGAGCAGGGTAAATGAAAAGATAGCCCCGAAAAACATAGGTTATTATGAGAAGGATGGCATACTGTACAGGAAGTACGTTGACAAAAGGGGTGTAATGTTTGATCAGCTGGTCGTGCCTCAAGCTTATCGAGAGGATTTACTGCGCTTGTCGCATGGAAGTTCTTGGGCAGGTCATTTAGGCGTCAAGAAAACGAAGGGACGGTTGTTGCAGGAGTATTATTGGCCAGGCTGTTTCCGCGACGCAGAGCGATTTGTAAGGACATGCGACACGTGTCAGCGTGTAGGTAAGCCGGGTGACAAGTCGAGGGCGCCGATGAAGCTGGTGCCTATCATCACAGAGCCGTTTCGGCGGCTCGTAGTGGACACTGTAGGCCCACTGCCGGCGACATCGTCGGGGTACCGCCACGTGCTGACCGCGATATGCCCAGCGACTAAGTTCCCCGAAGCGGTTCCACTTAAAGAACTTAGCTCTGTGGAAATAGTTAACGCGCTCCTTTCCATATTCGCACGAGTTGGCTTTCCCGCCGAAATACAGTCGGATCAAGGCTCTGTGTTTACTAGTGCTCTTACCACTACGTTTTTGGAAAGGTGCGGAGTAAAACTAATTCATAGTTCAGTCTACCACCCTCAGTCTAACTCCGTGGAGAAGCTCCACTCCGTTCTGAAGCGAGTGTTGAGGGCGTTATGCTACGAAAGGAAGACGGACTGGGAGCTATGTTTGCCGGCTACCATGTTCGCGTTAAGGACTGCCCCGCATGAAGCAACGGGGTTTTCGCCAGCCGAGCTCGTGTACGGCCGCTCGTTGCGATCTCCTCTTCGCTTGCTTCGAGAATTGTGGGAAGGCCGAGCCGAAGACCCAGTAGTGGTCGAGTACGTTTTGAAGCTACTGGAGCGTTTAAGAAGCGCTCAACGGCTATCAGAGCAAGCCATGGCTAAAGCGCAACATAGGTCAAAGGTGTACTATGACCGCACAGCCAGAACCCGTCGATTCGATGTCGGGGACAAAGTAATGATACTGCGACCGTCGCAGAAAAACAAGTTAGAAGTGCAGTGGGAAGGTCCCGCCAACGTAGTTGAAAAGCTTTCTGACACAAACTACGTGATACGCCTGCCCAGAAAGCGAAAGATACAGCAAGTGTATCATTGCAATCTGCTCAAGCCATACCGAGAACGGGAAGCAGTGGTATGCATGATGGTGAACATCCCCGAGGAGATTCCTTCCAGGGCTTGCATCAGTCATAAACGGTGAGGATGGTGAACCACTAATCAAAGAATTAATATCGAAAGCGCAGTTAGAGCCGGAGCAAAAGATCGAGCTCCAGGATCTTCTGAAAGAATTTCAGGACTTATTTGTAGATAGGCCTGGAAGAACCTCAGTTGTTACTCATGACATCGAGCTGACATCCTCAGAACCCGTGCGTAGCAAAGCTTACCGAGTGTCACCGCGCCAACGAGAGATTATGGATTCCGAGGTGAAGAAGATGTTGGAATTAGGCGTGATCGAGCCCTGTGAGAGCGATTACACTTCGCCCTTAATCTTAGTTGAGGTGCCGGGAAAAGATCCACGCACTTGCGTGGATTATCGCAAGCTAAACTCGATCACCAAAGATCAGATTTACCCTATACCAAACATTGAAGAGCGCATTGAGAGGGTTAGTGGAGCTCGATATATTTCCACGCTGGATCTCGTTCGAGGCTACTGGCAGGTTACTCTCACCGAAAGGGCTAGCAGATATGCAGCGTTCATATCGCCGTTCGGAACGTTCCGCCCTAAGGTATTGAGCTTCGGTTTGAAAAATGCACCATACTGTTTTTCAAGCCTTATGGACAAGGTGTTACGAGGACTAGGGGAATTCGCTTTACCCTACTTAGACGATGTGGCGATATATTCGTCCTCTTGGTCGGAACACATGCAACATCTGCGAGTGGTTCTAACGAGTTTGCGTGAAGCGGGACTAACTGTGAAGGCACCTAAATGCCAACTCGCTCAAGCTGAGGTGATCTACCTAGGTCACATAATCGGACAAGGACGCCTCCGACCTTCTGAGCTCAAGGTAGCTGCCATACGCGATTTCCCGCAACCACGCTCAAAGACAGATATCCGCTCATTTCTAGGGGTTGCAGGTTACTATCAACGTTACATCCCGAGATATTCGGAATTAGCTAGCGCTTTAACTGACGCGCTCCGGAAAACTGAGCCACAAACTGTCATCTGGGATGACCGTAAAGAGGAGGCTTTCAAAGCATTAAAAGCCGCCTTAACAAGTCAACCTGTGCTGAAATCACCTGATTATTCGAAAGAGTTCATAGTTCAGTGTGATGCTAGTGAGCGAGGCATGGGAGTAGTGTTGTGCCAACGAGGAGGGGACGGTGAACACCCAGTTCTTTATGCCAGTCGTAAGCTGACTGTGCGAGAACAAGCGTATAGCGCAACCGAGAAAGAATGTGCGTGTCTCGTATGGGCAGTGCGAAAGTTGTCGTGCTACCTTGCAGGCTCGAGGTTCATAATAGAGACAGACCACTGTCCTCTCAGATGGCTGCAGTCCACTTCTTCCAAAAATGGTCGCCTCCTGCGCTGGAGCCTCGTTTTGCAGCAGTATTCATACGAAATACGGTACAAAAAGGGGAGTCTCAATGGCAATGCCGATGGCTTAAGCCGAAGCCTCTAGGTCATGAATTGGTTGGCCTCGATTGTTTTTCTTCCTGACATAGGTTTTTGTGTTATTATTTCTTCCGTAGTTATGGAAGACCTGTGCGTCGTTAGGTGGGCAACGAAATTAGTGGTGTGTTTAGTACTTTGTACGAGTAATAAGATTGAGACTTTTGTGTTTAAGGTAAGCCTGGCGGGGCTCAGTGGATACGTGTCTCGCGCTTGCTTCTTCAGTGGCTTTGTTATCCTGTGTTTTCCCGTGGATTGTTTGTTCAGTCGACCGGCTCTACCATGGCAAGGATCTTGCCCTCCCAGAGAGAGGACTTCGTTGTCATCTGGCATCTCTTCGGACACCACGTCGGTTCCAAACTCTTGGCAGGAACGCCGGAAGAACCTGTGGTTTCCCTTCTTGCTGATGAAAGACCTGAAGCGGTGGGGTGTGATGATCTCACCACCCGGAGCGGCCTGGCGACCAGCCCCACCGACGAGCCCCTGCGGGGTCGCCCCGGAAAGGAGCTCATACCATTGTCTTTGGCCAATTTTGACTGTCGCCATTTGCTGGATTCCATTGTATGGTTTGCCTCCAGCCTTCGGCGAACCTCGACAACATCAGGGCAATCTGGCGGAACTACCTTACGAGACGGAACAGGGCCTAGAGCCAGGTATCACGTACCGTGCTCCAGGTTAAGAAGGCTACGAGCTTCGACGACTGATCCCTGTTGACAGTGGATGCTGTCCCCTGCCATTCGGGATCTCCATCCGCGAGGGGGCAGTCTGTTACGCTTCATTTTACGCGAACCCCTTTGGGCCCAAATGCAAGACCACGGACAGCGTGCGAACGCTCCCGGGCCTGTAAACGTATCGGGGGTAGAGGCGCAGAAGTGTATGCCCAGACGCCGAGGAACCTGAGACGCTGCTGCCGCGAAGGTCGTCATGTGCTGTGCGCGAGAACGCGGTGAGCTCATGGCTCATTCGCACCTGGCTCTTGAGTGTGGGAACGCCGGTGGTGTGATCCGTGGCGCGATCAGTCGCGTGATCGGTGGCGTGACCAGTGGCGTGGTATGTGGTGCGAACACAAAGTGATCCATATTTGGTCATGTCTGGAGGCGCCTGACGTCACACAAGCGTCTGGAACCCTTTAAAAACGCGCAGGGAGAGACTGGGTAGAGCAGTCTGGATTGAGACTCTGCCGGAACTCTGCTCCTCGGCTTCTTACCTTTGTTTGTAAACTTGAATGTCTACTTTGGTCTAACTATGTAGTATTAAACTCTTTTAATTTGCTGTTGTGCGCCGTCTCGCCGGTACTTCCCTTCTCGTCGGTCCTGATGCAAGTTACGAGCACAACCTGCTGACGGCGGCGGTCAAGAGACCACCCTTAACACGGGCCACATGCGGGCCACCATCACCGCCCGTAGCCTCGAAACCTGCGCTTGCGGGCCACATGCAGGCCGCCATCACCGCCCGTAGCCTCGAAACCAGCGCTTGCGGGCCACATGCAGGCCACCATCACCGCCCGTAGCCTCGAAACCAGCGCTTGCGGGCCACATGCAGGCCACCATCACCGCCCGTAGCCTCGAAACAAGTGCTTCCGGGCCACATGCGGGCCGCCATCACTGCCCGTAGCCTCGAAACCTGCGCTTGCGGGCCACATGCAGGCCGCCATCGCCGCCCGTAGCCTCGAAACCAGCGCTTGCGGGCCACATGCAGGCCACCATCACCGCCCGTAGCCTCGAAACCATCGCTTGCGGGCCACGTGCGGGCCGCCATCGCCGCCCGTAGCCTCGAAACCTGCGCTTGCGGGCCACATGCAGGCCGCCATCACCGCCCATAGCCTCGAAACCAGCGCTTGCGGGCCACGTGCAGGCCGCCATCACCGCCCGTAGCCTCTAAACCATCGCTTGCGGGCCACGTGCAGGCCGCCATCACCGCCCGTAGCCTCGAAACCATCGCTTGCGGGCCACGTGCAGGCCGCCATCGCCGCCCGTAGCCTCTAAACCATCGCTTGCGGGCCACGTGCAGGCCGCCATCGCCGCCCGTAGCCTCGAAACCAGCGCTTGCGGGCCACATGCAGGCCGCCATCACCGCCCGTAGCCTCAGAACCATCGCTTGCGGGCCACGTGCAGGCCGCCATCACCGCCCGTAGCCTCTAAACCATCGCTTGCGGGCCACATGCAGGCCGCCATCGCCGCCCGTAGCCTCTAAACCATCGCTTGCGGGCCACGTGCAGGCCGCCATCACCGCCCGTAGCCTCGAAACCATCGCTTGCGGGCCACGTGCGGGCCGCCATCGCCGCCCGTATCCTCTAAACCATCGCTTGCGGGCCACGTGCAGGCCGCCATCACCGCCCGTAGCCTCGAAACCAGCGCTTGCGGGCCACATGCGGGCCGTAATCACCAGACGCAATTTCGGATTTTTCGCGTGCGGTCCACGAACGCGAACGCCGACTCGTGTTACGACGCATGCGCAGTGGCAGCGACCGCACCGCAAGGGCTCGCGGTGCGCTATGCTAAAACTCCCTATTAAATTCTGCCGTAAAAAGAGAAAGGCGGCTGTTTGTACTTACGTGTCTGTATTCCGTAAACGGTGGCACGCTGCTGTCATTGGCCTCTTGGAACATGGCACCAGTGCCATCCGGAAGATCGGCGTTCTTGAGGTTGTAGCCGAAGGCCGACATGGACACCGAGAGTGCCAGGGCGGCGGTGATGCGCGTGCGCGACAGCGCTTTCAGTGACTGGATCGCCTGTCCCTGCGATGGGCGAGTCCCACAAATAGCTTCGTCATCATCTTTCGACGACACGTGGTAAAACGGTAAACAGCGCATAGATCAGAGAATGACTATACACAAGAAGTGATCAAGCCTCACTGCTAACTTTAAAATTCAATCAAATGCTTCACTATAGACATTTCTACAAAATAACGTCAACGTAAAAATGTTTACCTCTCAAAGGTGCGCTGTAACGCAAGTTACCAATCTCCAAACTTCAAAACACGAGCAGATGATGAGAAACATTTTTCGCATTTCTCTCTCCCACATACATCACATTCATCAGCACCTGTTTCTGTTGTCATTGTACCTGACGGCCATTGTCATTGTAACCGACGCTCCCAAACTGCGTTCGTCCAGTCTGCTTCCACTTTGGTGTCTCGTTTCAAGCGCAGTTTCTCTTCAAACCATAAGGTATCAATCAGCGTCTCCACACCAACTCATTGAATTTTTATTTACGTATACTGCAACTCTACATGCGAAACATTGCAGGCGTGGGTACAGAAGTTGCTTGCAAATAGGCATAACATAAAGCGATTTTGCATACAACATAACGCCAAATAGCAATAATTGACAAGAATACAAAAGCATGGTATACAAATGTGCGTATAACAAATCAACATTTTATCAAATAAAGAGCTAAATTACTGGAAAAAACATAGACCATCTATCCCAAGAATGCGAAGCAGCAGCGTTGCACACGGGTGGCGTCACGGGATGAACAGCGCTAATTAGCGAGTGCTGTGGTGAGTGCGAAAAGATTCGTTTCAAGCGATGGCTGGCGCAGGTCTTGTAGGCGACACGCATACGTTAGGCGCACGTCAGGTTTATTGCGCGTGAACCGACGAGTCGGCGGTGTAGCGAGCGGTGGTCGCGGGAGGTGTTGCGGGCGAACGGACAAGGCGGCAGCTGTGGGTGCCGCGTCGAGCGCACGGCAGGCGAAGGCAGAGTCACGTCAGCGTGCACTGCGAGAGGAGCGTGACGTTATTGCGCAGCAGCGGCGTGACCTACTTCGCACCGCGCCAACACCTGAGACGCGCGGATTCGAACGGAGGGACAGCGTACCACAGGATGGCGAAAGAGCTGCTTCGCATCTGAAAAAATTCATAGCATATTTTGTGCATATCCCATTCGTCCGTCCGTCTGCCTGTCTGTCTGTCCATCCGTCTGTCTGGCTTTACGTCCATCCACTCTTATCACACTAGAACTCGCGTCGCACGGACATATGGACGCTCCACATCACTCTTCAATATTCACTCTGGATATTCCGTGAATTTTTCATTCTAAAAGCCCCATTCTAAACTCTTTATTCGTCAACTCTACGAAAACCACTAGCGCCATCTAGTAATATTCTTTCCAAGGACGTATACACACAACGTCATCTAGTGATCAATTAACTAGAAGTGGCTCCTACAGCATACTACTACGAGGGAACAACCTACACCCTAACGAGCTTCGCCCCTAAAGAAAGGAATGCTTCATCAAGCATTCATGAATATGTTATTGTTTTGCCAACATCGTTGTTAGTAATTGCGTCATTATATAGAGATTCCTTCTTGCAAGTGGCGCGTTTAGGATTGTATAGAAGAAGTAGTAAACGATTTCGAGTACTTGGAATTATACTAAGGGAGAACCTTACACTTAATGAGCCTGTGCGACGACACCGCTGAGTGGATACTGCCAATGAACCCAAATACCTCAGTGTACAATAGTCATCCTGAAATGCCTCAGAGCTTGATCTAATTACATCACAGATTTCGGCTACCCACACAGATGAGTTTAATATTAACATGCGCATTGAAAATTGCTGCAAGACAAAAACGTACTAGCACTTTGATCTCTTACAAAAACAATTAAATGATTTAGGAAATGCATAGATTGGTTCCAATAAATATCTGCGGGAAATTCGTCACATAATAGCGGCCGTGATGCCAAAAATTAAACTGAATACTCCGTCCGTTCGTCCGTGCGCACCTACTTAGTGAGTTGTAGAACTAGGCATTCACGTAACAAGAGAGACATGCATGTACAGACCCACGGCTTTAGGAGCTTCGCCCCTAAAACCTGGCTGACCCCCAATCTAGAAATCGGTTTAATACGAAAACGAAACGTATCTTCACGGGGGTAGTTGAGCGTTTATTGTGCAGTTTCAGCAACAGCAACAAGTTTCAAAATCACCTGAAGAGTGAGAAGCAGCTCGAAAGGTGCAGCGTACACACCAAGCAAATCGCGCACGACATTGCCATACACAGAACGAGTGCGGACTAACAACTTTCACAGCTCGACACTCAAAGCGCACGTTTGATACAAAAAGACGCACGAAACGAGCGCACAAGTATACATGAGACAAGCGCGAACAACTATCACACTTCATACTTCGTCGTGTGTCAGCAGCGCACTCCTTTCGTCAACGCGGCCGTGGCAGCGAGTGGTGACCTTCGCCCTCTACAAAATTCTACGAAAGTCCTCCGATTACTCTAACAAAGTATACCTACGCGTTCAGGCGATACCACGCTCCGTGGAGGCGATGACCTTTAAAGCGCTCCCAAAGCCAGCCCGTCGCGCCATCTCGCGGCTGATAACTAAAATGCACCAACGTTTCGGAGCTTTGAGGATCATTAAACAGTTTATGGTGTATATAAATGGCTTTCCATTAGCATTCACGATCACATGCGCCGCATGGCTTAGTGGATAGCGCCGCGCGCTGCGAATTGAGAGGTTGCTAATTTGACGCCGCGTGGGGGAATCTTTCTTTCTAGTTTTTTTTTTTCCTTCCATTCTATTGGTACATATTTCACAATGTCATATCCGTGACGGAAATACGTCAGCGGAGTCGTGGTGGACCCCGGCATAAAACATTTTCGCGTTAAAAGCACGCATATACAAAAAGCGTAAAGCACATTTAGAACTCGTGAGCTACATGACGATGAATGTCTTCCGCATGTTGTGCGGAAGGTAACTGGCGAAGTGCGCCGTCAAGATTCTCAGGGTTCAACTGTACATGAAGAAAATAATTGATCGATATGTGGGGTGTAACGTCCAAAAACCACCATATGATTATGAGAGACGCCGTAGTGAAGGGCTCCGGAAATTTCGACCACCTGGGGTTCTTTAACGTGCACCCAAATATGAGCACACGGGCCTACATTTCCGCCTCCATCGGAAATGCAGCCGCCGCAGCCGGGATTTGAACCCACAACCTGCGGGTCAGCAGCCGAGTACCTTAGTTTTTATACCACCGCTGCGGGGCAAAAGAAAATATTATTATAAAACTATTTACACGTTGACGGAATGGGACAAGATTGAGGGTTCGTGCTGAAGGAGAAGCGAATCAATGTGCTGCTTTTTCCTATAGTATTTCATATTCAGTACATGTACGCAAATGTTTTTACACCAAAGCTGAGAAACGGCAAACTGTCCGTCAGAGGTGCCACGAGTAGTCCCCATTGGCAGTGATATCACTTATCAGTTATGACGTTCGCCTTGTCGTACGCAAGCACACACGCCATTGGCTGCGTTGTGAGTGACTTAAGTCATCCATACCATCGCAAACGTGGCGCCTAGCACGCGCTGGTTTCTGCCAAAACCTTCCACATGGGTATGTCCAAGGAGGATTTTAAAAAAATTTATCTCCTTTGGTATGTTATGTATACAACCACAGAACAGCGCGACAATGAAAACGTGAGAGCTCGCATTCGTCGGACCGTTGTTTCACTCCTGGCACAAAAAGAGACCCGGGAGGCCGTGTGCCGGCAACAGCTCTGTACCGATCCGATGATCCGGCAGCCTTCTAAGCCGCGCTAAATCGCGAACGGGAATGCAAGCGCCGGTGACGGACGGATCCTGCAAAACACGCCGCTCAGTTACCTCGTGATGTCCAACGCTTGCAACAACGTAGGGTTGCAGCGTCAATTGGGAGATTTAACGCGATATCGTAAGAGAGCTTGTGAAGCTGAAATTTCGTCGACACCGTTGGTTGTTAGCGAAAAATCGTCCGTGAGCGAAAAGCCGAGAAAGAAGCAAATGAAATAACTGATGAAATTTTCGGTCCCATTAAGGATCACACCCGGGCCTTTCGCGTGGCAAGCAGTTATCTTACCACAAAGCTATCATGTTACTTGCAGCTGCATCGGGAAAAACACCACATAAATGTTTCATAGTGAAAGGAGTGTCTTTAACGCATTTCGTTCGGCAGGTGTCTCGACGAAAACGAGCCCTTTGGCGATTTGTAGGCGCTTTTGAGAGGCCATCAAACTACGTCGAAAAAGGCCGGGATAGGGGAGCTATAGTGCAGTCATCGCCGATAAAAACACACGGGAACATTTAAACAGCTTTGAAAATGGACAACTATATCCATCTAGCCGAAATCATATCATGCCTTTCCAGAGGCGTTGATGAAGCAAACAGCAAACGCTAGATAATGTGCAGCCATCTGTGAGGCATTGTGAGACTCTTTATGGCCTCCAAGATAGCAAACGCACGGCATGTATCTTGGAGGCCATGCAACTCTTGCTTTGGATCAAAAACCTGTATGTACCATTCGCGCGCGCGCGTGTGTGTGTGTACCTGTGTGCCATCTGTGAGACATTGTGAAATACGTGTCTCGACTACAGCAGAGCGCCGTTCTAGCAGAGGGAAGTGGCCACACTGCACAGTCACTTCAATACTATAGATACGTCGCACTTGCGCGCCTGCGCGTTTGTGGGCGTGTGGTGTGTGTGTGCGTTTGTGTATGTGTAACAAACCATATTAATAAGTGTGCACTTAGCGGTAGAAGGGCGCACTAGGGACCGGATTTCGCTATCGCGTTCAACTCGCTAAGAAGGGATTTCGCTATCGCATTTATCCCCCCCCCCCCCCACATACCCCAAACGCACGATCGTAGCTACACCCCTCGACACCAGCAACTAGCGCTTTGCGGGCCTCACGGGCCGCACGCTATTACGGATTTTCTGCGGGCGGACCACAAGCACGTACGGCGGCTCGCATTACGACGCATGCGCAGCGACCGCACTGCAATGACTTGCGGTACGCTATTTTTAAGCTCCCTAATGTGGCATTGCGGCGTCAATGTGATGATTCCGGAAGTGCGTTCACCGGGGCAAACACGCGCGCTTTTGGCGGGAATTTCTCCATCGGCACATTGGTTTCAGCTTCTCCATGACCCTGCAAGCCACGATGTGCGGCATGTGAAATAAACACTGTGGTAAACCTAAGTCCGTAATTTGTCTAACCTTAGGAAGCACGAACATGTTACCAGTAATTTAGAAAGGATTCAGTGCCCCGTCGGGTTGAACCCACTGCTAAACACCGGGGTCGCACGTTTCAGCTTTCGCATGGTTAACCATTTGTGCAGAGTGTTTGGGCGGCGATTTCTTCTTCGTTTGTAACAGGGCTTAGTTCGAACCAAGATTGTGCTACAAAGTGTTCGGGTTGATGAAAACAGCCGCGATTTTCTTCGGGGTGGAGGCGAAAGCACTTACAAGCGTCTGCACAATAGCGCTGGTGTCCTTGTCGACGAACATGTTGGTGGGCGCGGACACTCGTTCTGGGGAGGGGTTGCTGCCAGCGTACACGCGATGCCCGTGCACGATGATGAAGTCCGGCATCAGCGTTGTCCTGCAAAGGAATCAACGCGTAACGCAATGTTCAATGCGCATGCACTGAAAAGCAAAGACAGTCCAGAACAGTCAGAGGTCCAGAACAGTCAGAGGCGTAGCCAGGGGGTGACACACCGGGCACGTGCCCCCCCCCCCAAAGTTTTTTCACTATGGCATAGAGAGCAAAAAATAGCCATTTTAAGGAGGTGCCCCTCCCGAAATCAAAATGGTGCCCTCCCCCCCCCCCCCGAAAAAAATTTCTGACTACGCGTTTGAGAACAGTCATGTGTTGGCTAATAGTGACACGTCCCGCACCGTTTTCGTACTTATTCCAATATTGGAAATCGCTGATAAAACCAAAAGAAGGCCGCACGGCTGCACTCATCTGCTGTAGCTCCCTTCTCGGGCAAGCCACTCAGCTGCTCGGTGGTTACGGCACCATAGGATGCTTACCCAATAGACGCGGGATCGATTCCAGGCGTGGCAGTCGCGTTTAGATGAAGGCGAGATTTCAGAAGCCCGTATAATGAGGCATATCAGTGCTCGTTTAATAACTCCACGTCACTCATAGCCCGAGCTACTTTGGAACTTCAGAACTCCGTAAGGAAACAAACCTTATCAGGATTTTTCATGCCTTTACGGGGAAGGGAGGGGGAGGCTTTAGATGAAAGCCACAGCTATTTCCACAGGGTAGTTAACGATCAGATTTTCCATTTGGCAAAAAGTATCTGTATGAGTTATGTCCTGTTGGATTTCGTAGAACTGAAAGATTTCGCTCAACGCGAAAAAAACATTAGGAAAAAGTGTTATTCGGAGCTAAAGCAAACAAAAGTATCAACTTAAAGGGGCACTGAAGTGAATATTTAGTCTTCGGTTTGTTGGTCCAAATAAAAGGGTTGGTGTCGAGAGACCTAAAACGAGTATTGCGGTGCTCGGAAACGCGTCAAATATATTTTCGACAGCCACTACCTTAAAAGGGCGCTTTCGGTTTCGATATCGACGACGCGGCTTCTCCGTGACGTGTCAAAGCAGTGTGACGTCACGTGAAAACAGCAACGGGCGACGTACTAGCGGCAAGTCTCTCCCCTCATCGTGGTGCACATAAACAAGGACGAGTGAATCGTCGTCCACTCACCCTGACAATGATTTCGACAATTTCGGCCGCGTTCGGGAGGCAGAGCTCGCAAATTCAGTAACTGTCTTTACTCGTCGGGATAATGTCTACTGCAGTGGAGCTGGCTTGCTCATGCTCAGCTATGAAGACTTTAAAATCAATATAATACATTTTATACGTGTTGCCTGACTCCAGTGTTTTGAGAGTGTTGACACTGGATCCCAAGAAAACAAAAAAAGTGTCCCTTTCACGGTGTCTTCAAATAGTGTCAATACCCCTATAAGGAATAGATTTGTTGGCTGAACTTTATTTTAGTTTCTATGTAAAAAAAATCGTCTTTAGGCTAAGAGCAGTTTACCTCTATTGCTTAAGTCACAATAATAACTTCTCAGATCCTGCCTCGCATTTCCGATGGAGGCGAAAGTGTTGTAGGCCCGTGTACTCAGATTTGAGTGCACGTTAAAGAACCCCAGGTGGTAGAAATTTCCGGAGCCCTGCACTGCGGCGTCTCTCATAATCATATGGTGGTTTTGGGACGTTAAACCCCACAAATAAATCAATCAAGCAGATCCTGCCTCAAACTAACAATGGTTTGCACTATCGTGAAAATGTTGAACGGCCAGTAAAAATGGCGGGAAAGTTGGAATTTTTTGACCATGGGGTGGCTTTCAGCTCTCCCATAGTAGATGTACTAAGTACTCTGAATCGTTAACCACTTCTTCTAAACACACAACGCAGAGTAGCCGAGTCATTAACGGTCGGAAGCACACGCAGCCACGACGTTTTAGGGGCGAAGCTCCTTAAGGCGTGGGTCTGCCCATCCCTTGTATGTATGTAGTAGTACGTAGCCACCGGTGGCACATACCCGCTCTAGACTGGGTATGTGCCACAGGGGATGAGAGGTCGGAGAGGGTGGTACTTGGAGTGTTCACTAGATGGACGCACGGATGGACGGACAAACAGACTAGCTGACGGACGGACGGATAGATAGGTGCGCGAACGTGCGCAAGCACGGACGGGCTGACGAAAGCTTCGTCCCAATCACCATTCACGTGGATATGCTGGGATTTTTTAAGTGCGAATGCACTTTATAAGCGACCCTGAATCCGACATCCGCGGTGCGCCTCCTCCTCTTCCCTAGCAACGGCGCGAGGAGCGGAGAGGAGCAACGGGGCAGCAACGTCACACATCACGTGATTGCGCGCGCCCGCGCAACCACGACTTGCTCGAGATCGGCAAGTCGTCATAGGTATGGATCCATCGCAGGCATCAACCTCGACTGCGATGCCCCCAACAACGAGTACAACGCAATCGAATGCGAGCATTGCACGCGTCGTTGAAGATGTCGCGCCGGTTGAAGACAAGGCAGCGCGGCGAAGGGTTCGTGATGCCGAGCGCAAGTGGGCGAAGCGGGCCGCGGACATAAACATCATTATAGTGTGAATTTACTCTCACATATACGCGTAAACTCACCAAGATTTCCCGAGAGGGTCTAATGGTTGCTGGGAATCGCAATGTGATCTTGCGGGGGAGTTTATGTTAACTCTGGCGAATGCCAACGGATTTTAACTTTACTTCCCCTCATAGCATCACCCCGTGCATTCGCACTTAACCGTGTTCACCCTCGGTGAAACGCTTGAGAGATTTTCTTTGTTTTTGCGTTCCTATTGAAGTCTATTGATGTATATATATTAGAGTGTCGTCTTTCTTTTCAACCAGGCCACCAAGCCACCCCCCTTCCTCTATACAGCCTCTCGGTCCGTCACCCGGGAAAGCTCACGAACATGCGGTCATGAGATCGCTTGTGTCATCTGCGTGATCGGCATGACATTAGACAGTTATAGTTTAGCGTTAGCGTGATAGCGTAGGTTAAGGGAATGACGCTACCGTGCCGCTAACGTTCGTTGTAGGCAGCGTCTTATAGTTTAGCGAAATCGCGCTTACGTGGTTTAGGTGCCTCCAAGTGGTATGGAGGCGCCACCTATTAGATGGTTAATAAGTTAAACAGTGAAAATGAAAAGAAAACGAGAATGTTTGACCATGTTACCGCGCGAAGAATTGCTAGAAGTTTATTTTTGTGATAATAAAAGTAAATAAATATGAACCACGTACAAAACGCGAAAACATCTGCGTTGCCGATTTGTTTACATTGATCTTGTAGTTAGGCCTAGGCGCGTTCGAAATGGGAAGCTATCTCAAAAACTACGCCAAGTTATCCGTAATACATGGTCATCGAAGCTAACTGGAGGCAAGCGAAGCCACTTTGAACAGTCGTTTGCTGCGAACAAGGTGAATCCTAATTTCAACAACTACGCCAAAATCACTTTGAAGCGGGCGTCCGAGAGTGCCGCCATGTTTACGTACACTACGTGCACCTAACGCTACCTTAAATCTGAAAAATACCGCGCGTACGGTACGCGGTACGCGTAACGTACGTATCTGCGCATGCGCACTTCGATTCCGGTATCACGGTAAGCCCGGTATACTATAACTCTCTATCTTTGATCGGAAATCGTGGGAGCCGGCGGCCGCTCGGAATGAATGCGAAGTTCTTGAAGAAGGGAAAAAGGCCCCTAATTTTTGTCTGCCTAATTGGCGACACGGCGCAGTGCCTAAACGCCCGCACGGCGGCCGTTCGACAGAGGATATGGCCAGTTAAGAGAGGAGGCTCGGCCTTTTGGGCTCGGCCTTTTCGGTTGGTTTGAACATTTCGACAGCAGCAGCACGGGTTGTGCACCCCAGAAACTTCTGGTCTATTCAATCATCACTCCCTAACACCGAAGCAAAAGGCGTGCTTTTCAAGTTGCCCCAGAATAAGCAGATTCTTTTGAAGGTAAAGTTAGGAACTAGCTCTTGCAATATTATGTTTAGCTTATAAGAAACTTTTATTTCAATTACTGGCCGCGCACAACGATAAAAGTAGTGAAAATTTATGGGCTATTTGCTAAGGTTTTCGTTCCCCGCCAATGCTATTAGGATACACCAGCGCACAAAAGCAAAAGCCAAGAAGCAAAAATGCCAGAGTGCCGGAGAGCGCTAGCTGCTTTCTATATTAGGTAAAGTTAGTTCCTATTAGTTCTTATGGGGTTGACATGCCATCTATACTCTGCGATGCCGCACAAGCAGGACGTCCTTGTGCAGAAACCAGTTTTGCGATTGTTTCCAGCGCCACGCAGAATGTGGCATGAAAAAGTCGGCACGACACGGCACATGCATGGTGAACCCGAGTTGTTTGTCTTTTTGGTAACTTTTTACGTCCTTAGTCAAAAACAAACCAGCCCTACAGAATAACAGAGTGTTGGGCTATAGTTGTTTATGGCTCATAGTGAATTTTGTGGGGCAGCGTTATATGGGCACCACATACCCTGCCTTTTCTCGTTCTTGTATTCGACCTAACGCTGCCCCACATGATTTGCTATAGCCTGTTCAGCTTTCCAGTACGCTGGAGATGTCAACATGTTTCTCGGTCTGGTGGCGATATTTCGCACGAGACTCCAGTCCCGTTCCCCCGCAAACTTCACAAGGGCGAAAGGCCACGTGACCACTCCACAACCACAGGCCTGCCTCTTGTTATGGGCTACTTTTCATAAAGCATCTAAGTGCCACCATCTTGTTCTGGGAAGTCTATTGTTTCTTAATTCTCTACATTGCGACATGAATAAATAAGGCCATGAAACATTGTATGCACCAACCAGACCGTTTCCATGCATATTCGCGGGCCCTAACACTGTTTATTTGATAACCATACGAAATACAAAAGCTAACAGCCCAATGCAAGGAGCCCTTCAAACCCCTTGGTAACCTGCATAAGTACTGTTATACTGTTAAGCTTTACAAGCCACCAGTTTTCAATCGGTGCTATCGTTCGGGTGAGTGAAAAATCTTGCTGTTCATAAAAGATAGGTATAGCTTCCAATGTGTATTGCCTTTATTAAAACGGATGATGCTTGGACCAGTTTGCCCGCACTTAAGAAAGATGAAACAACGCAAGACAGAACATGCACGCAGAAAGACGCGCCGGTACAGCGTTAACTCACACATCTTGAATTTTTTTAGAAACGCAAGGATCTCTGTGGCATTCATCAGATAGGGAAATTACAAAAAAAATTCCGCCATATCCACGAAGTGAATGATGATGAGTGGGCGAAGCTCCGGAGGTAAACCTGGTAAACCATGAATCCCCTGTACATTTTGCCCACTCGATTTTATTACATCGCTCCCCCTAGCGTACGTCGCCGCACTAAATCGAACGATTGCCTTCAACCAATGACACGCGCCATATGCGACATCATTCCTATTTTATAAGATCTCGCGTCTTTCATCAACTACAAGTACCGCTTTCTAGTTTATAACATTTTGCATCTTTTCATCATCAGCTACAAGTACCACCATCTAGTAAACACTACAAGAACTAAACGAGAGGTGGCTACATACAGGAGACGGTACCGCCATCTAGTGAACACTGCAAGAACTAAACTAGAGGTGGCTACATACAGGGGACGGTACCGCCATCTAGTGAACACTGCAAGAACTAAACTAGGGGTGGCTACATACAGGCTACAGGGGACGCACAGCCCACGCCCTAAGGAGCTTCGCCCCTAAAAGTCTTTCGATTACGATGACGCGTTTCAAGAAGCTGCCAATACAGGTAAAACAAGAAAGTGCAGCAGCGCGAACTAAAACATGCAAACTGAGGCACGCTCGTGGTCAAGCGGAAAGGACAAAATGAACGTATATATCATGGTATATAAATATTCAAATTTTTCCACCAATCCAAGACCCAATCGAAATCTGAAACAGCATGGAAGTTACACAAGCTCAAAGCTACTGCGCTGCATCCACGTCTTTCTGTGTATCTAGTTTTTCTCACGTTTTTTCTTTCAAATTTTCCAAGTTTTTGCAACTGCACATCTGAACGCTTCGCTGTCTTCAACTTCGGGCCAAGTCAATCAACCTTCGCCGATTTCAAGAGTGCCTCGAGCCCTGCAGGCGATCGCTACTGCAGGAAAACTCTCGACAGGCAAGCTTCATAGCCGGTCCCCCATTAGCGTAACCCAGCGTACTTCATCGTTCTCACGGCGTCCTTCACCATGCTGGTGTCCTTCTCATTCCAGCCGATGGCCGTGTAGCTGGGCCGGTCCTGGCGCCAGGTCAGAGGAGTGACCAGTTTCTTGACCATCTGCGCCAACCGGTTAGAAAAAATATGGTTACAAGGAGCTACCTAGGGGAATAGTGAGAGAGTGAGGTGGAAGGGAGGGAGTGATAACACTGTGGCACGTGGCAACTTAGGTGCGCTTTGAGCAAGTGCACTTCACCGCGAGTGTCAATTGCGCACGAGAATGTTTAGTGTCACTCGCTGCAAGGATAGTTGCCGGAAAATGCGTTCGCCAACTTGACTTCGCTTCGACAGTGCAGGTTCGGTAGCAGTGCCTTGCACGTAAGTACGCTGTGTATAAGAGTAAAAAAGCAGCGCTCAAAGTATTTTTAAACCATATTTTTTTCTTAAGAATACTGCTATACATTAAAACAAGCCATAATACAACAAAAAGTTCGCTGCCCCACCATGGTGGTCTAGTGGCTAAGATACTCGGCTGCTGACCCACAGGTCGCGGGATCGAATCCCGGCTGCGGCGGCTGCATTTCCGATGGAGGCGGAAATGTTGCAAGCCCGTGTGCTTAGATTTGGGTGCACGTTAAAGAACCCCAGGTGGTCGAAATTTCCGCCGCCCTCCACCACGGCGTCTCTCATAATCATATGGTGATTTTGGGACGTTAAACCCCATATATAAATCAAATCAAAACTTCGCTACTGTCGCCCTCGGGCAGTTTGCGGCCACGTCCGCTTGGGGGATGTGGTCTTCATGCGGAAACACATGCATGCTATGACCGCGTCAGTCGCGTTTTTTGCACAGGTGTAGGTGAGTCGTTCTTTAGTCGCTTGCAATGACGTGTGCCATTGTTGCTACTACGGCAAAGACAAAGTGGTCTGACGATTAGCCACGGGCGCGAAAAGAAACATGTTGCACTACAGTTATCCGCCAAACGCCCCTGCCACCATTTCTAAAGTGCACTTCACTTTCTCGTGTAGCCGCGCGCCACCAAAGTGACACCTTGTGATGTGTGCATGAATATGTGTAAGTACACTCGCTTTAAGTGCACTATCACCGCCAGCCATGTGTCACCGAAGTTTTACAGTCATAGCACAGAAAACGCAACCAACCGAGACGTCTGTACAAAGCCACGCGTTCCTTACATTCAATTCGTATCTCACCGGCTGAAGAAAGTGAGAAGTATACGTCTGGTACTGATGCAGTTTTTACGGCCGCCATTAAGCTAGTAGATATGATATGTGCCGCCATGCAGAGAAATATTGAGAGGGTAATAGACTAGAAGTGGACTGGCGTTTCTTTCGTAAAACACGCGCAACAGATTTCCCAGCTGAATTACGGGAGCGTTAAGTTACTTTCATAGCTGCGACTGCTTCTACGTTAGGCAGACGGGTCGGTCTGCGAACCCAAGATTCATGTAACAATAAGAGATCGCTAATTCCACACTGAATATGTAACCTTTACACTACCAACAGTGTGTATTCACACCGCAATTCGTTGAATGCATACTTTTACACAGGAAGAAGAATGTAAAGACACGTAATAATAATAATAATATTAATAATAATAATAATAATAATAATAATAATAATAATAATAATAATAATAATAATAATAATAATAATAATAATAATAACCACATGCATTAGTCGAAGGTACATTCACTTGTATAAAGGCAAATTCAAATGCCCTAAAAGTTATCTCTCACGTAAACCCCTCGCACTCCACGGCTTACATAAGGTATCGCCTCTAGCCCGGGCATGCGTAGAAGGTTTTCTGTCTACATTCTTTTCGGTCGCGGAGCACCTTCTCAGTTGTATACATAGTCAGCGTTCGTGTTCTCCACTTTTCTTATGCGCATTCGCACGTCTTTTAAGACGAATCGTTACTAAATATGCCAGCCTTTTTTTATTCTTAGTGGTCACTCACTCACCTCACTCAGTTACTCCCTTCCTCAAACGCTCACCCATACTCACCAACTCAATCACCTATCATCGCTCACTCGCTCAATCACTCGTTTGCACTCACTTACTCACTCGCACACTTATCCACACTCACAACCTACATCACCGCGGCGAACGACCGTTAACGTTCAACCAACCGAGGCAATACGGAAAGGCCCGTGAACCTTACAAGGCTAATCGGATTGCTACGGTCGTACGTATATATAAACAGCTTTTTTCTTGATTGCTCACTTTCAAAACCTCGAGAACGTGCGTGAGCTCCTTATAACTGCGACCGAGTTCCATGGTGACGAAGCCGTAGTGGTAGAATCGCATGCCCCAGTACCGCGACACGCTGGAAGCTGCCGCCTCCTTGGACAGGTCAAGGTGGACTGCGCCCAAGGCCCTGAAGAGAAATCATTAAACAAAAATTAACTAGGGAGCATAACCAGATGACGATATAATATTTCGCATTGGTATTTAATATTCTCACAAGAGCTCTTGCCTTCGACCATCGGACAATCTATTTATAGCACTTCTTTTCTTTTTTACGTGTTGCGTCACGTTACGTTTGCCAATCTGTACTATTTAATATTCTGCTGTGTTGTGGGGAGGGGGGGGGGGGGGGGTCTTCACGACACACCGTGCTCGGAGGAAGCCTTGCGGCTGCTGTTCCAGTTGTCACGTGATCATAGACGGCGGTGGCGAGCTAGGAGATGGGCGGAGCCTGCGCGCCGTGACGTCGACACAAGCGCCTCAGTGATTTGACGTCGCCTACCCCTATTTACAAACATGTAATAAATATGTCTATAGTGTATAGAATAAACTATTTTATAGTCAAAACTTGAGAAGTCAGGGGAGGCCCCGCCCAAACGACCAAAACGCGGCAGCCGATCACTCCGAGCGACTCAACAAATAGCGCCGCTCTTGCTTTCGGCAACGTTCTTTGTAGGTGGGGTAAGTGGCAATCCTGTTCGTGACGTAAGTCTGGAGTACACACGCCCATTGGTGCAAACTAGTGGGCATCCGCCTTTGAGGAGGAAATGCTGCTGACTTCTGAAGTTGACACAGAGTACAGTACGTTATGGTCTCAGACTCCGTGCACATGACAAGGTCACTCACACGACGGGAAAACTGATGCCGTATTCGGTCCTGGTGTGCCGGCCGGCCGACTCCATGAATGTCGCCTGGTCCGCGGTCATTCCCTCGAGGAAACCCTTGTGCGAGCGGGTGTAGAACTGTTCGCAGAAAGTGTAGTCGCACACGCCGTCTGGCGGCAGAGCCACGACTGTCTCCTCGTTGGACCCATAGTGACAGATCACGGACTGGGCCAGTGGGCTCTTGACTGTGCGTACGTGCAGCCGAAGGCAATCCAATTACAAACGTCATTGTATACCACGATATTGATGAGAACAGACAGTAATGACAGGGAGAGTATATATAGATGATGTTATTAGAATTACAATGTAAATGTGAAGAAGCATTCTCCAGAAATACTTGTTGCTGGACTACTTGGTGTCGGATCACAATCATAATGTAGCGCAAAATAATAAAAAAACAAGACGCACACAAAGTGCTTGTGGTGTGTCGTTCTTTGTGTCCGCCTTGTCGTATTTTTGCAGTACATGATGAATGTGAAATGTGAAGAAAGAAAAGTGGACGAAAATATAACTTGCCATCGGTAGGATCCGAACCTGCGACCTTCGAATAACGCGTCCGATGCTCCACCACTGAGCTACACGGTGGCTGGCATCCCCCCGTCCGCCTTAGAGGATGTGCATTTAAACGTGGGAGCGTCAGTCAGCACATATGTACCCTCTAAAACGACCCCTTAAATTTACACCATCAATCATTAGAGCATGGTGATTTTAGCGCTACAAAGTACGAACGCATGTGAGAGACAGACAGGCGCTAGCTGTCGCAGCAGCTGCTGATCACCTCGTAAACTGTGATAGGCGTATACTATATAAAGGAAGAAAAAACGAAGTAACTGTGTTAGTGACACGTTCAGCTGCTTGTAAAGCCGGGTGCACTGTTAAAGGGAACACATGCATCCACAGCATGTTTGTATTTCACTCACTTGCAAAAGCATAGCGACTTATGTTTACAAGTGACTCCTTATGATTGGCCGTTCTGGCTCCTTTTGACCGATTAGTGACATGCATAAACCTTTTTTTCATATGAAGTTGCATACAGGACCGACAATGTGAACCATGCTCACTGCAGTGTTTGTTCCCTTTAACGGTGAATGGTATTGTACAAGAACAAAATTGTTATTTTTTAATATCGCAGCGCCAGAGTACCCTCTAGTTAATTTTAGGAAACTCTATGGTATCAGCGGCAGTGTGACATCGCACTTGCATGCAGCGCCGCCGAGACGAAGCGGCTATGCGGGAGACTAAAATGAGCTACATGCGTGTCAATTTCCTTTTTTTTTTTCTGTATCATCCGTATTGTTCTGCCTTCTTCGTTTCGGGTATCAACAGAGCAGCTTGTGCGCAGTGCACCCACATTCATGAGTTCGACAAAACTGAAGCAGTTATATCTCAGTAGGACAACCGCTTCTTCAGGCTGTAGCACGTATTAGAGACTTGCAAGGCCTCGTGTTACAGCAACCAGCTGCGCCAGAGGCAATGCACAGGACCGTAGACAAACTTAACAGCTTAGCTGATTGATTGATTGATTGATTGATTGATTGATTGATTGATTGATTGATTGATTGATATGTGGGGTTCGTCCCCAAACCCTCATATGATTATGAGGGACGCAGTAGCAGAGAGCTCCGGAAATTTCGACCACCTGGGGTTCTTTAACGTGCACGCAAATCTGAGTACACGGGCCTAAAGCATCTTCGACTCCATCGAAAATGCAGCCACCGCAACCGGGAGTCGATCACGAGAACTGCGTGTCAGCAGTAGAGTACCTATAGACCACCGTGGCGGGGACTGGAGAGCTTTTCTTCCTCTCGCACCAGTCTAAATTACAATTACAGAAATATTTTCAAAATAAGTTGCATTCCACACTTTTGACTCTATGGCTGCTGTGCAAAATGGATGTTCCGTATTCTAATAAATATTCAGTTTAGTGAACTTTCAGTGAGTAGCCTTGAAGTTCGCTGTACTGTATTGAATCGTCCACGGCAAGTCTGCTGTTTCCCAGATGTTTCTATAGCCTCCTCAGCCGAAATCACTTTTGGGCTAACATTGGCACGTGGCGTATACCTTTCACGAAGACCTGGCTTCGAAGCACATCCCCGGAAAGAAGTTTAATTTTGTTTATTTATTATTTACATCGTGCACGCGCGCAAGCTGTGGTATTGGAACAAGACCACTAAAACTTCACGTAAAGTGAGTTTACTTGGTGCAGTTTAGCTGATACACCCTGTACGAATGCTGTGGTTCAGTAACGGCATTAACAATTCGTGGCCATGAGGGGGTGTCGCTGGAGCGTACAGTTTCGACAAGCGGGATTTGTTTTCGACTCTGCAACTTCAAAGCAGCTGCAGCCTTGAGCAAGACACGTCCGTTTGTCGGAACAGTCAGCTTTGCAGCAATTCCCTCTCTCCCCCCCTTTTCGCGCTCACAAATTTTTCATCTCTTCAAGTTTCCCCCTTTCCATTAACAATAACGGTATAGCACGGCAACATGCTGAAACACTGTATCGCTATGGAAGAAACAAGATAGGTGATGGGCGAAACACAATGCCAACCTGGCTATAAGAAAGTACTTACGTACTGTACAAGAACGAAACCATATCAGCAGTGCGTTGACTTACTTCGCGGAGTTTTAGGCGTGGTCCTGACTCCATCGGTGATTGGCCAGCCTGTTGCGCTCTCTGTGCGATACGGAAACAAAGTGAAATTGAATGCACAAAGCCTTATGGCCAGGATGTAAAAGTATGCTTGAAATTTTTGGGAACGTCATGCATTTTGGCACATAACGTTATGAGCTTGCAGTGCCTCACAAAAAAAAACATCCATTTCGTTATATACTATCCAACGTGACCCGAGCAGCAGCCTGTGGTGGTGCCAACAGCGACAGAAGCAATGCAGCCCCGAGAAGTGAGCTTTAGACGGTGAACACAACGCAAGACGCTTTCAATGGCCCTCTTTCTTGGCGGGAAATCCAAAAATAACTACATTTTGAGCAAAGACTGCCATTGGGCGCAATGTTATATGGATGATGCTTAGTCTCGGATATAAGTGTGTAGGTCAGCTTACAGTGCTTCTGGAAAACTGAGCAACAAAGTGTTCCAATTGTTAGCATATATTGCTGTTTTATTGAACATTTCTCGATCTCTGAGAGAACGGTTCATTAGGACAAACGGGGGTCGCTTTAGGAGCAATGAGTGATTCAAATTTATTTATTCAATTTCTGGCTTTCCAGATAAGTTACTTAGAACTTTTTTCTCCATGTTTGTCTAGACAAAAAGCCAATATATGACACTTTTTTAGAGAACTGATGTATGGCACCAAATTCATATGTGAAAATGTGCGTGCGTGTGTGGTGGATATTAAAGTGCGTTTGTTTCATATTCGTACCTTTTTTACCGTACCACTTATAAATACAATATTCTCATGTAGAAAACAAAAGTGTTTGCGGCATAATAACTTCTTGATTTGTTTTAAAGTATCTGGGTTAATCACGACGCTTGCAATAATAAAATAAACTGCATGCGAAAATACGCGAAAGTCTGTCGAGCTTATACGCAATGTCTTTCAATGCACTATATATATATATATATATATATATATATATATATATATATATATATATATATATATATATATATATATGTGTGTGTGTGTGTGTGTGTGTGTGTGTGTGTGTGTGTGTGTGTGTGTGTGTGTGTGTGTGTGTGCGTGTGCGTGTGCGTGTGTGTGTGTGTGTGTGTGTAACGTAAGAAGTAGAAGCGGAGAAGGAAGAAGTGCAGAATAGACTGAACATGGCGTATGAGCCAGGCCACGTCTCCCATTCATCATAGAGTCACACGAGTCGACAGGATGAATACCTGGCGGCCACTTCATCAACCAGCCACCATCTTCGAACGTCTCAGCAAGACGCAGTGACCGAACTTAGACCACGAAAATACATCCCAACACTACACCAAGACAAGCATCATGACAGCACCATCAGACGACCTTGACATCCCCAAGTACACCGGATCAGCGGACGACGGACCCGTACAGGACTAGTTCAACCTTTTCGAGCTCCACGCTGCCGCTGCATCCTGGTCGGAACGGGAGATGATCATAAACTTCACTGACTACATCTCAGGTGAGGCATTCAAGTTTTACCTCACCCACATCTTCGAGAATGATGAGTCTTGGAAAAAGATCAAAGAAGAAATGTTCAATCGTTTCAAGGAATACGATGAAGACCTGTTCATACTTCGTCAGCGGAAAGCTTTTCAACTCGCCCATCAGAGTTACACGAAGTCTTCCCGCAGTAAGCCTATTTTCCAAACGAGACCTCAGACAAAATATACCATTGTACCATCATATGACTCTTCCGAAAAAAACGTCACGCATTCGAACACGGACTGGTAACTTGCACGTCGCAACAGACAAGGTAAAGCCTCCGTATACCGAAAGGAATCTAGACCATTTCGCCAAAAGACTAAACCTAAAGCCGGCTTTCCCAAGAGCAATGAAATCGGCATTTTCAACGTATTCCCTGCACCACAACACTTCACATTTTACTGAACCACACAAATCCCTTGATGCTTCGTGTCATACACAAGGCCCAGACGGTTTCGAACGTGCGACGGAATGTACGCGTGACGAGCTGGTAAATCCTCACAATACCAGCCCATACCCTGACGTTCCGGACCAGGGTCGTTCGACCGACATTGTCAGCCTAACTACGCTGCAAACATAAAAACATACGCCATCAGAACCACCTGAAGCCATGTCTGTTGTGCTCTCATCGTCAAGTGATAACACACTTGTGAGTCAAAGCACTGCAGGAATTTCGAATCCACCAACGCCGGCGCATTGTCAACTGACAGAAGCCTTTACAATCAAGGATGACTCAGAACCATCTTGGGAGCTTTCTCGTCAGCCTGTCACGCTGCTTTCATCGCAAGACAAGCCCAGCAGTACAGTATCGACTACCGATGATCACATCACCATCTAAAGAAAAGCAGACTCCTGTTCCTGAGAGACGCTCATCTGACCAACTTTCGCAACAAAACGAGCATTTTCATCAAAGCCAACTCCACGAGCTCCAGGAACTACAACGGCTACTCGAACAAGAACAACGATCAAGTGAAACCTCCTCACGAGTACACTTGTGGCTTAAAGGTAATTAAGAGACAACAGCAATTAAAGAAGCAAAGACAAAGTCAATGCCTAAGCCATCATCGCACAAAGCAACGTCGACAAAATTTTCTGCACCAGTTCTGAAGGCCGTGTCTGCGATCCAACGAACCGAGAGAACGCCACAGAAAGTTACGAAAAAGGCATGAAGCTACCACGTATACAACGGAGGAAAAAAGACTTCCTCCCATCAGCCTTGGCTCTCACGCACGCCGGCTAGAAGCAAAGCGTCTGTTGTCACGACGGCGCTGGATTTGATGCCAAAGACATCCGTCAATCCACTGCTACACAGATTTCAAGCCTTGTTCGTTCCTCACAAGACCTCAAGTCGTGTCATCATCAGTGCAGATGTGCAGGGCGGGGTTATGCCATCCAGGACGCAACAGCCAGCCTCGTCCACCCGAGTTCTCTTAGATATGGCCGGACTGCTTTTATCTGCTGTAGATTTTTTGTGCGAGTCAAGGAACTCCCTTCTGAAATGGAACTATGGTGCATTTTGACATTTTTCACTCGCTTTAACACCCGTTTTTGTTGTTTTGTTAAGTGTCTGACACGATTTGATTCGGGGGGAGGGGGAATCCTGTAACGTAAGAAGGTAGCGATGGTTAGGAGTTAGAAGTAGAAGCGGAGAAGGAAGAAGTGCAGAATAGAATCAACATGGCCTATGAGCCAGGCCACGTCTTCCATTCATCATAGCGTCATATATATATATATATATATATATATATATATATATATATATATATATATATATATATATATATATATATATATATATATATATATATATATATATATATATATATATATATATATATATATATAATACGCGCGTGTACACGATACTCACCATTTGATGCGTTATCGGGCATATCCACAGGAAATGTGGGCATTTGACCTGACCTTTCTGCAAGCACAAAGTGTTGTTTTGTCAGCCAAGTAAAAAATGAACAGGTTCGAAACACACACATTCATAAGTCATGCGCACAAAATAGCTCTCATTTGCATTTTTTTCTAATAGGAGATTGCTCTTCCAAATTTGGTTGATTGATTCATTCATTATTTATTCGGTCATTCATTCATTAATCGATCACTCTTATTGATTCATTCGTTCGCTCACTGTCCCCTTTTTAACCGCGATATATGGGCTGAGAAAGATAACATTGCAAAGGAGTTAGTTCTGCGAGATGCCGCAAAGAGGCGGAATGGTTATGAAAAGGGTAACTGGTAACCTTGCTGCTTTGTACTAAAAAACCAGCGATTGTCAATTACGTTTTTGAAGAATACAATATGTAGACCTGGCAATCATTCTCGCTACCAGTTTAAACTTATATTGTGACGAAGCCTTGGAACTCTGCATCGGGTCGTCTTTTCCAGCGCCTTAGCGGGTCACTCTATTCGGCTCCTTTTCTGAAAGAACTCCACTCGTGCTGGGGGTGACTGCACCTCTTCGGGTGGCGGTTTTGCAATATTTATATCCCCTAAAATTGCCCATAGAGATGAAATTACATATCTGTCAATGACTTCCGAGGAAGTGAGATTCTAGAGTTAGACATTACTATTCTCTAGTACCTCCCATTCTCGTTAATAAATACATATTCTTCATCGGGTGTACAAAAGGCTGCCTTTCTGGATACTGCAGTTTCATATTGCCAAAAAGGTATCATACTAGTGTCTGACTTCAACTCTCATCCTATTTCGTGGGGCTTTAGAACTGATTTGAATGGGAAACGTCTGTGGGGCCGGGTTAATAAGAATAATTTTGTATGTGAAAAGAAAATAACTCTTACTTTTATGTGCAATCAGTCCTATTCTGAGCTGGACATGACTTTTTCTAGTGTTAACCTCCCCATGTAATAATTGTCTGCGATTAATTCTGGCACAAGTAGCGACCACATGCCTATTGTTTGAGGTGGTACGCCCAGCAACTTCCATGCTTAGACCATCGGTTACGCACGTGAATTTCAGCACATTGAAAAAAAGTATTACGAGCGACTTTATCTAGCCAAATAGACTATGGAGAACCAGACGGCACCAGATTAAGCGAAATCTTAAAAGACTTGTTGAATAGATTCAAATTTACCATACAAAGTTACAAAAGCACTTCTACCAACCCTTGGTGGAATGCTGAGTGTTCGCGGGCTTCTATAGGTTAAAGAAAGCTGTATAGAAAAAAAAATACTTTGCAACCATAGCCCTTGCAATTCGAGTTAATATAACGTAATGTACAAATGAAGAGGATTGGTATACTAAATGCCCACAGTATATGCAGCCGCTGTTTTAAAAAAAAACAGTGAAATGCAAAGATGCAAAGAACAAATTTGACGCGAACGATCTGGGTTTATTACAAAGGCGGCCAATATAAAAGCACTATTGCAACTTACGAGAACTCGGAAAGCTATTCTGGAGCTTAAAAACGTGGGATCTGTGGTATCAACGCCAGGTGAACTGAAAACGTTTCTCAAATATATAGGTCAGGACGTATAAAGTCGTTTTATGACTGTTCTCTTATACCAACCGCAATCCCTCCATAGGAGCGAGGATTTTGAAGAGGTCTCAGCTGCAGAAGTAACACATCTAGTAAGAAGACTGCCTGATTCCACTTCAGGTCTTGCTGGTACATATATAAACGACGTCAGTAATAAACTCAGTACATGAAATTTACCCCTTTGGTCTACTTGAAATCGTTGATCACTCAATTAGAAATTCTAATAAATCTCTCCTGACTGGGGAGTTGCGAGAGTGATTCCGTTATTAAAAAAGCAAGACGCTGGGTTTACTATAGAAAATACCAGGCCTATAGCACTCACATGATTTGATTCGTGGGGTTTTACGTCCCAAAACCACCATACGATTATGAGAGACGCCGTATATAGTGGAGGGCTCCGGAAATTTCGACCACCTGGGGTTCTTTAACGCGCACCCAAATCTGGGTACACGGGCCTACAACATTTCCGCCTCCATCGGAAATGCAGCCGCCGCAGCCGGGATTCGATCCCGCAACCTGCTCGTCAGCAGCCGAGTACCTTAGCCACTAGACCACCGCGGCGGGGCAGGACTCACATTGAATCTATAGTAAAACACGTTGAAAGAATTTTACATAGTCGTGCAGATCGCTGGATGTCGGATGTCGCTGGATGTCGGACTCTGAGCCCATTTAAAATTGGATTCAGGCGTGGTTGCTCTATTTGGTGTGCGCATGTTGATCACGAGAGTATAATACAGCTTGCCTGATATCAAAAACAATTTTTCGCTTAAGTAAATTTGCACATCACAAAAGCCTATGGCAATGTAGAGCATGTAAAAGTAGTAGAGCCGCTTCATAACTTAAGACTGCCACAATTCTTTGTGGCAATGGTCTCTGACTTCTTAGGTGGTCGATAATTTCATTGATCGCAATCCGGGGCTAATTACTAATTCACAATTACAATTCTGTAAAATATCGGGAAACGCGGTGGCTCTCGCAATAGTCAGTATTATCACCGTTATTATTTAATGTACTTGTGTTTACTATTCTCATACAGTATAGGATGTGCAGGTGTATGTGCATGCCGATAACATCGCTTTTTTTCGCTACATCGGCAGACATTCACACAATTCACCAAATTCTGCAAACGAGTGAATAGCATGGATAAATGGCTGGAGGGTGTTCACTTAACACTCGACACTAACAAGAGCACAATTGTAGTTTTCGCACAAAATATCCCAGTGCAAATTTCGTAGCTGTACAGGTCGATTCCGTTAAAAATTTGGGAATAACCTACACCGAAAAACCTAACTGGAGACCACATATCAAAAACATTGCTGCAGAGAGGGCACGCGCAGTATAAGACTGCTGCACAGGGTCGGCTATAGACATGCAGGTTTGCGCGTAGAAGTGTTCGCCGTGATTTATTGCATGCACACTCGGCCGATATTAGTATTCGGCTGCGTTTTGTTTAGTGGCGCTCCAGCTAAAAAAGTTAAGACTACTGTTTCTGTATGAACGTGAACCGTTGCGCTGGGGCTACCTAAGTTCGTTGCAGACAACGTTCTTTATAAAAAAATAACGCCTGCCTTTTCTTGTAAAAAGATTTCATATTTAAACAAAACGGGAATTCTTAAATATATGTACTTCACAAAGGAGACCACAGTAAGTTTTAAATAAGCAGAATGTCTCATTTTTAACCATCACTAGTCCAGTCTACGTTGCCCCCTAGTAAATTTTATACAGAAACATTTGGACGCATTAAAGGTTTACGTCTGGAATGTTCTTGTACTCAGCACTGTAGAAGTAACTACATTGCTGAGTAACTATATATATATATATATATATATATATATATATATATATATATATATATATATATATATATATATATATATATATATATATCAATAATGCTAAATGTTTACCTTATCAATATATAAATGACATTTTAGAAAATCATTTGGCCAATCTAGAAACAAACATTGCGATAACCACTGGTGCTTCCGTTTGTGATGAGAAGGCAGGTGTGGGACCAATTAGTGAACATCTGGGTAGGATTTTTTTTTTCATTTTGGCTCTGTAATACTACGCACTAAATCTATTCCACCTGGTTCAAAGAAGAATGGGAGGAGATACCATAAATACGCGTTATTATTTCATATACCACGGGCTGTACGCAACAAACTGAATACAACGCATACAGTGTTTGAACACGCACCAAGCAGGAAGGCCCATGCTAAGTACGAGGCACAGACGGTGACCATGAAGACGACCATAAGCCCCAAGATCACCGTCCACTTGTCATAAGGGGATGGCTGCTGACTGGAAAAAAAATAAAAACGCATATGACGCACAGTCATGTGCAAATGAGCTGCGAACAAGTTAATGTTACCTGAAACGCGTTCCTTGGTTCTCGCTTCCGCCACTATAGCTCAATGATTTAGACTTGGAAGTTTATTTTGAGGTCTGCAAACGACTTGTGGTAACCCGATATTTTGCAGTCCGAGATAATCATCTCAATTTATCACCCGAGAAACCTGTTCTGTAATTTATTACGGCGAAGGCATTTAAAAAGCCATCTAACGCTTGATAACACCGGTACCGACTGCATAACTCGTAGTGGCACTCGCCAGAACTACTGCGAGCGGAAATGACGCCGGAAGGTTGCCGCCATATGATTGGATAAATGTAACGTTAAATGTGATCGCGACATTGCATCAAAATAGGGATTACTATTGGATTTATTTTTTTCATTAGCATAATTTTTCATTCAAAGCGACAGAGAATAAAGCTCTCCGACTTTTCCAGCTTTGAAAATTCAAGATTGGTCAAAAAAGTGTGCCGAACGCCATGTGCTGGAGGAAACGCGCCAGCGATGGCCCGGGCGCCGTTATTTGAAGAAACTAATATAAAAAAATGTAAGAGCGTTGATATATATACGTCATTGCAAAAAATAAAGATTATAGAAGCGTTCGCGAGCTGACTCGTTTCGCACGTGTCGTTCCCTCTTCAAGTACCACATTGTTTGTTACCATCGCAACGACATCCTTAATACGCTGGACGTAACAGGCAATATGTCATGCGAGCTTCCTGTTCATTTCATTGGGCAGCCTTCCGACGTCAGGGGGCGAAGGAAACACGGTTAAGGCGAGCCCGCGAAAATCGAGTTGAGGGTAAGCATCCATTTCAGTGTGTTTTGATATCTCCACGCTGAATAACTTTTTACAGCGTGGCCCTATCGCTGCCGTTCTTGCGGCACTTATCTCTTAAGCCGTCAGTGTACGCAACCAGCTCGAAAAACATGTAAAACTATGGAAGTCGTGAAAAGTGTTAGAGGGCCCCTTTAATGTATCATTCTCGCGGTAATCGACGTCCATCCGTTCGCTGGAACGGTTCAAGTGACGGCGCGCCAACGGACGCCGGTCGCGTTGGTCGCGCCTCACATCGGACTATAACAGCGTTCGTGTTTGGCTGTAGTAGCGTCGCTACTCTAGCGCATAGAGTTTCCTAATATACACAAGAGGGAACTCTGGCACAACTGCCTATGGTAGCCGCAACGCACGTCGCTTCAGCGAGCATGCGAATGATGGGTAGTACACGGATTTGTCTAATCTTCGTACTCCCGGCCTGCTTCTGGCCATGTGTGTGTTCGTGTGGCTTAGAGCTGTTTTCTCACGGAACAAAAATCAACAAAAGTTCAGCGGTTGCGCTTCACCACCTTACTGTTTTAGGCTTACCGTTTCGAATCGGGTCACAAAGTTCAAAAGGGTTCATTCTTTCCTTCAAAACAAAAGCGTAACCAGCAATAAACGAAGCCGCAAGTACGATTCGCCGCCCGCAAGTACAAAAACTAGGCAAATGTGTCTACTGTACCATCATTCCCGGGGTCATTGAACGATCGCAGAGTCAGAGACACCTCTGGTTAATTTTAGGAAACCCTATGCTCTAGCGCCGCTCTGCCTAGCACGCCCGCTCACGCTAGAAGGAAGACGCACGCATCAGGTTCCATTCTGACCGACCCAGTTTCAATGGGCACAATCTTTCGCCGAACACACTTTGGAATTTTGAAGAGTCCTTGAATTTTTTCGCACTTCATTCGTAAATTGGCGTATACATTCTTACCTTCAAAAATGGCGTAGCTCACTCATACACACTTAAGAAACATATTTTCCGCTTAGGGCTCACTCTGACTACGACTCACCAAAAATTTGCTCAGCCGGATTCATTCGGCCTCTCACGAAAATTTTCTTAAACCGGACTCACTCAAACTCATGGCTCAATAAGAGTCTCAGTGAGTCCGAGTTATTTGACTTGAGTCCGTTTGCTTACAATTAGCTTTTTCGACCATGGTGTCAATGCACTTTATCACCGATATCTCGCATATTCGATGCTCTTCTTGGCGCCTCTAGTTACGAGCGATTACAAACCAGTAAGGATATTTTGCTTGAAAGAAATGACAACATCCGATATATTCGTCAATGACTTCCTTGGAGAGTTGGCGGCGGGGTCAGTCAATGCACCTTACTACGCAATTCACTGCTTTGATGAATAAATATTGAACTGGTCTGTGAACGACCCTGCTTTTGAACAGGTGTGTGTAGACGAGTGATAAAACGTGAATCCAGGGCAAGCTGATAGTAATGTTGAAGATGAGCAGATATAGATTTCTGACACGCATAACGGTTTCATAGGATGTGTATAGGTGAAAACTCTGTAGATGCGGGATGCTGCTGCACCTGGCGTTTCGACCAGCGTATTTGACTTCTCCCAGGTGACATGTCTACTTGTTGATACGTCGGCTGCAGTGGTAGCCCATGCTCACGAATTTTCCACATCTTCAACCTTCCATGTTCCCTTAAACTTCTACCTTTTCTTAAAACATCGAAGGCATGTAATGCGAGCATATCAAAACACGCAATTTCACTCGCGAATATACAGACACTACACGCTCGCAACGCTTTGCGTAGATTCGCTTCGATTACGTGAAATCGGCCCCGAACGAATCGATTCGAAAGCCAGAACACAGGGTATAACTGCATGCCGAACAGCACGACTCTGTGCACGGAGCACAGAATGAACCACAATGATAGGTCGGTGAACACACTCATCAGTCGATTCACGTGGACTCACTCAGACTTAGATCAAGACATGAGTGCGAGTCTTAGTCGAAGTCTGAGTGATTTATATCTTGGCCAGCTTGAGTCCGAACGAGTCCAGTTGAAAAAAAAAAAGCAAAGACTGCTGCGCCGCGCGGCGCACAAGCCATTCCCACACAGAAACGGCTGCTGCGCCGCACGGAAGTGACGTGTGCATTTTCCGGTTAGGCGCTTTGTTTGAATAGTCAGGAGTGTCTAGCGGTACGTCTAGACATAACGATAAAAGCCGTTAAAATTACGTCCATACAAAAAAGTGAACAAAAATGTTATTTAGGTTTAGCGTGACAACAATACAAAACCGGCTTGTTTGTCATCTCAAGCCGATCGGCAGCTGTGGCGTAGTTGGCTAAAGCAACACATGAACTGGTGAGGTCGGTGGTTGAAGTCCCATTGCAGTTATCGATACTTTTTTTTTTTGTTCACGCATGTATTGTTTTAAAATTTGCGCCTCCTCATTAGCCCGACTTGCTGCTGGTGGTGGTGGTCCCGTCCACAAGCCCTTTAATATTGGATCTTCGATGACTTTTGCAGGATTGACTATATTTATTATGATAAAGTGTTTTGCGAATTAGTGCTCTTAATCGGCGAGATGCAAAAAACACAAAAAAATCGAATGCAGCTGGCTGCATTGGTTTCTTGGGCACAGGAATGTGGATTTCCACGGTTTATCAAAGTTTTGATGACAGAAAGGTGCACTGCAACGTAGTCTCGGGCAACTTTTTTTATGTCGCTCAGTGTACCATCACCTAACGAGGTAACCGGCAGGCCGCTTTCTTTAAAAATACTGACGTGTCACCGCAAGGTTCTAGGCGATCAGCACTTGATAAACAATGCCCTAGGGCAAGTGCCGACGGCGTTAGCCCATCTAACTACAAAACAGCTTGTCTGCCTTGCTCAACAACACGCGCGGCCTGTGACAGCACGGGAGCATTCACGTAGCAACGGAGGAGAACGGCCGTACGTGTTCGCACTTGACAAAACAGACAGCAATGCAGTAGCTCTGGCCTTCGGAGATCACAGGCTTCGTAAGAACATTACAATAAAGTTGTTTTCATTCATCGTATGAACACTTCGCCGACGCATTGGGGTTTCATGCATGTGCGTCCGGTCAGTCACACGTGAACCCTGCGAAAGCATTTATTTCATCGTCAACCTTGTCCTTCGCGACAAGCAAAACTCGGCAGCAAGAACACTTTCTCCTTTGACAACACAACGCTCGGCATTGCAATCTAGAAAATGCAGTACGTCCAACGACTGTAATCCGCACATCATACTGAGAAACTTTATGGCGCACACACTCAGACGAAGCTGCGGCGCGGTGGATGGCCCCGCTAGCTCCAACCACCAGGTTCAACTAAGCATCCAGCAATCACATGAAGCAGCGACGACACTCCAGTCCTCCTTGGGAGTGGCCTAGGCCATGGCCACGATTTCATCGGAGTTTTCACCATGACCTACTACACTCCTGACCTGCCCAGAGAGCACCTCTTCCAGCGCCCACGTTCTAGTTCATACCTTCTGCCGCTAGGGCCGTCACCTACGAGCGGCGTGGCGCTAGGCAGCACCTGTTCGCTGTCGTCTGCTTCAGCCATCGCTGTGGCAGTGCAAATCGTTCTTATTGTGCATGAATTGTGTATGAATGTGTAAAATATGGCAAATAAAGCGATATGATTCCTCGTCAGAGTTGGCTGCATTCGTGTGGACGTTTGAAGCAGAAATAGAACCGTAAAAAAAGCACACAAAGGGTCACAGTGGCAAGCAGACGGGAACTTTTCTACAAATGAAGGAAAATTTATTATGAAAATATTTCTTGAATGAAAACGTAGTCCAACGAGATAAAAAAACTATTGTTAGGCATTCATTGTTCACACTGAATCACGATGGTTCCAGACGATACGCATACACAAATTGCAGAAGATACGCAGAAACACAGTAGGTCGTGTGCAGAAACTTGCAGACGGCAGATAGCTGCAGTAGTCAGCTCTAATAGTGGCCGCGTGCAGTTTTTTTTTTTTAGATGAGCTGACACCTCAAATGTAAGTATGGTGTATTGCTGCGTGCCATATTGCAAATCGGAACAAGGCAAACAAAGTAAAGTAAGTTTTCACGAGTTTCCTGCCACAGACATACGGGAAGAATGGATCGAGGCAATTGGAAGAAAAGGTGAGTCTTGTGTTTTTGAGAGTCGTTTCAATTCAGAACGAGTTGCAAGCTAGCAAGAAGCACCAGGGTGCTTTAGTAAACTTTATTTCCGTGTGTTATGCTAATTCACTGAGCTAAAAAACATGAAAGCTTTTTTAAAGTACCGCGGCTAATATGGCAGGCTCCACAAATAGTGCCAAGAAATTTAAATATAGCACACAAGAAAAAAGTAAATATACGAAATCTGTAAATTATGTAAAAATGCGTAGCGGTGGGTTGCGAGGGGTTCGAGCACCCTTCCCGAAGGCTGCCTCAACAAATGCCGCCGAAATCCATAAAAAAATTAATGATATGAAATATTTACGTGCTGCCTCCACAGTTTGTCTCTCTGTGTGTGTGTGTGTGTGTGTGTGTGTGTGTGTGTGTGTGTGTGTGTGTGTGTGTGTGTGTGTGTGTGTGTGTGTGTGTGTTTAGCGATGGACAACTCTTGAACACTGGGTGTCACTGAAGTTAGCGACCGAATTTGGTCAAATGTATTTCTCATCTCAAACCTCTATCTTCCCATACAGCTTTGTTCGTTTCTGTATAAGCTTACTTAAGGTAATTAGAAACGTTACGCCGGTAACGAAATGTGGCGATTAACTGTTCACTCTATATAGGGCTGGCAGGCGGTCGGGTATAATGACATAATTGAAGTCCTTCGTGCAATGAGCCCATCGGCTCTGTGAGGGTTAAGAGACCCAGCCGGTGAAACCGAAATGAGGAACCTGGAATAATCAGCGACAGATACTCTATTTATGTGCGTGCTGCATCTGAGATTACATCATGCATGACAAAGATTCGTTTTGGAGAATGCAAAAGAACAAAAACCACTGAAGTCATCGTCGTCAACGGCGGAGTCATTGTACAGGTTAGAGGTTTGCGCTCTAAACCAAGACCAAGGCGCTCAAGTGCGCCTCGGTTTCGGCTCTGTCGTATTGGGTCGCGCTTCGTTACTGAGCAGCCATTAGGAAATTCAGCTTTGTTATGAAACCTTGTATAGCCAATGAGCTCTTCGAATAAAGGGCTTCAAGTATGCCACTGGACTCGACCACGTACCATCACTAAACATCAATCGACGAATGTAGTCATCTAAAAAGACATTTACAAAGGCTGCGAGAAAATATGAAAATGCACTAAATGGGTATACAGGTACTTCCCCAGAATAAAATCGTGGCTATGCTTTTTCTTAACCTCCCCATTTGGCTTGTTACATTTTGGAAAAATTAATTACAAAAAAGGTGTTATGGACTGTTATTTTGCAATCTTGCTAGCCATGCGTATACGCCTTTACCTTTGATGAAGGTTCAGGAAAGCATCGCTGGGAGCCCAGCGACCGGTCGAAGGTATGCAGCCTGCATTTTACCGCTGAAGATTACAGAACAGTGACGAAAAGGAAGATGTTGAAGCCCACAGCCGTGCCTTCCTTATTTCCCGCTTCTCCTGATCCACGTGGGCAAGATCCAATGCCGCGGAAAAAGCGGCTAAAACGAACGCAGGGGGAAACAACGCTGGCACCCATACAAGTAAAAATACTGTAAGTAAAACTTGAAGTCTAACACAACAACGGATAAGAATAATGTTAGCAGTATTCCCTTATGCGTTTAGCGGGACAATATATCTGTCATGCTTCGCTATTTTTTCGGCTTAACAGGGGAACGTCCAACGCAGATTCTTCTCAAGAAGAGCGAGCATCAGCGGAGCCTGGGGAAGTATATAGTTCTGAAAACCCAATTGAAACTGCACAAGAGGCCGAGTGGTTGCATTTTCCATCAAGTCAGGACAACATGGAGGACTGTAGTTCAGTTATACAAGGGGAACACCAGAAGAGGCCAGTGCGGCGCTCCATGACGTCGCAAACGTCGATCGGTTTGAAGAAGATGCGCTCCCTGGTCGCGGCAACTAAGACGTTGCGGCGGAAGTGCAGCAGGCTGAAAGAAATGAACAGTAATTTGCATTCACAGCTAGAGAAGCTAAAGAAAGATTTTTTCGAGATGAAAGCCCTCGCCGAGGCGAATGGCGCTCTAACGCTGCAGGTACGCAGTTACGTCAGTGGACGAATGTTATATTAATCCTTTTATATTCGCACTTAATTTTAAATGACTCTGAACATAATAACAATTTAGGAGTAAGTCAATTCTATCAACATCACCCGTACTACGAGAGGACGTCCGGTGAGCGAAGGAATTCTCGAAACTATAAGAGATTGTAAAGGTGGCGATGCTACCCTTAAGTTCTCGCGCATCGGCTAGCAGTGACGTCATACTTTGACGGCCTCAGGTAATGTCTAAGACTGCTGTGTTAGTAGATGCAAGGTCTGAAGTAGCAAGTTTCAAAGAAATGTTCTCAGCCAATGCGGCCAAGTACACAAGGAGCGACGCAACATAAAGCGACGTGCACGTGTCGAAGATTGTTCGCCAAACTCAGAACATTAAACCTAGTCTTAATTTTTTCTGTTCTAATAGTCGTATGATCGGAACAGGAACGATAGAGAATTATCAGGTACTCATTTATCAGTCTATTAACTTAGTGTCCCTATACTTTTTTGTAAGAAACGTCAGAAAGGGGAGGATGGAAGCTTGCAGTAAAAAACCTGTGAACAGGGGTTGTTCCCATTCTTTAATCGCTGTTTACACACACACAAACACTGAAAATAATCATGAACCAACTCGCTTAATCAGTAGTTTTAGCAAAGTTGTTTCGAGGCGGCGTTTCGACAAGCAGGCTTGTTTTCTGAAAGACTGAAATACAATTATAGCCTTAAGGATGACAAGTCCGCTGTCATGATGTCTGCTCGAGAGAAACTCTGTTTATAGATTTTCTTCTTCATATAAATTTACGTGACATTTTAGTGTACGCCGATGCTGGCAATCTTTCTGGTCATACGAAGGTGTAGGCCTGACATAAGGACACGGAATAAAAGAAGGTTGGTGGGTAAGCGCGCACATGAGCAAGTGTTTAAGATACGAAGGTCGGTGTGTACCCCCTTGCGTGATTGGCGCACCCCGAGTTTATTCCTTTATCCTGCGAACAACGAGTTCAAATTTCTGTCGTCGCAAACAATTAGGGACATTGGACTGACAACTGGAAAGACAGTAATTTGCAAGCTGTGTTGTGTTGGTGCTATGGGCCGATCGGTTTATGCTCGTACAGGAAGCCACGCTTGACGCACATGTGATGTCTGCCTTATAAACTTGAGCGAGCAGCATTGCATTCAAAAAGGAAGGAATGGTTTGGAAAGTGTAAGTGAACAGTTTCCGCTAGTCCGTATGTGTGAGTCGGTGGCCGGTTACTGAACATGACGCAAGTCTGAAGTTGCGCAATTCATTAATGTAGCATAGCTGCAATTGAATGTCCACGTGGTGACATGAAACATCTATTATTGTCTTAAGAGTAAACGCATATCTTTTCTCGCGATTATGAATTGTTGAATAAGGAATGATGCCAAATGCAAGGTTTCGACAATCAGGTGCACTATTCTTTGTCAGGACAGCAACAGCCTCCTTTAGTAGCGTGTGTGTGAACGTTTGCTCACTCTCCCACAACATCTAAACTTGTCTTGACAAGGGCAAGTCCAGTACGTAAATGTCGAATTGTTGGATGCGCCGGCATTCCCTGCTCTACGATGTTTCAGCGGGTCAAGCTTCCATTCTCCCCTGCACTTCCGCTTTCTTCCAGTATGTTATCTTGCGCGTGATTTACGCATTTCAACTGCCCTTTCATCATCAGGAAATGCTGGACGAGAACGACAAGAAGGCTGAATTTTTGAAGGAGCAATTGCAATGCCTGCGTGAGAAAAATCACCGTTGGAAAGAGGTGACCATCAGGCAGGCCATAATGTGGCAAGCTAAATCACCCTGCGGGTACGAAATGTTGCGGAGGTCTGGGTGCCTCACCCTTCCAAGTCGCATGACACTGAAGCGTTACATTGGCTACTGTACTGGAGCAGTTGTTTCGTCGCTAATGAAGCAAAGGCTGCACACGGAAAGCACACACTTGTCCGAACGGGTACGTTACTTCGATCAGAATTATTTACAATATGCACGCGAATAACGAAGGAAGCAGCGCACGCGGCAGTGTTTGACTGATCAAAATACATGCTAGTATAGCCGAATGAAAAGTGATTTAAAGTGAATAAACAGGGACCAGACCTGTGGCAAGGATTACTCGAACGTAAGATGTATTGTTTAAGAGTATACGGCAGTGCGCTATGTTTGCTCTAAACCCTAATCATTTCTGTTAAATTATGGGTCATGTACGGAACAACAAAGAAGGTTATTTATATAATTAACTGTCTCCGCCGATATATAACGCATGTCTGTTAACAGTGAATTCCCCCCCCCCCCATTTTTTTTGTTAGGAAAAAATGGGCTCTTTGATTGTGGATGAAATGTCTTTAAAGCAAGCACTGACGTACGAAAAAAAAGGAGACAAAGTCCATGGCCTAGTCGAAATGGGAGGCCTAGAAAAAGAAGTGGGCATTCAGAACGAGCTGGCCACACACCTTCTCGCCTTTGTATTTGTAGGCTTATCAACGCACTACACGTAAGTGAATCATCACTTTGTCTATCACTATACGTTTCGCTGTGACTGAAAGACTAACCCCACCTATAGATATAAAAAGAAAACGTTGTCTTTAATTAACCAATGATGTGCTATTCCGCGACCAGGGCTGAAAGTCTGGGGAGGGGCAGGGGGAGTCGTCTTCTATTTTTTAAGGAGGGCTCCCCCCCCCCTTTCCCCCGGCAAGTCAACTTTAGCATTGTGCACTTATTTGACAAGCACTCGAGATGAGCAATTGGCTCTCCTCCTCTCTCCAACGGAGTGAGATTTTAAGCCCAGCTGACACCGACGCTACAGAATACTGCTAATTTTTATCTTTTTCAGGCTACCCGTGGGATATTATTTCACGCAGTCAGTAAAAGGAGACCACCTGCATCAACTAACACTTGAAGTAATTAAGTCCATCGAAGAAGCAGGATTCCAAGTGGTCCGACTTGTAGCTGACAACCACGCTTCGAACAAAAAGATGTTCACCATGTTAGGGAATGGTCGTATGATGCCAGTTGTGCCGTAAGTTGCTAAGTATATATTTTTGCTCTCAGCTCGCATTAAGCTGTGCGCAATGCCTAGTGTAAATATTTTTTTATATGTATTCGCAGTGTGCCCTCAATGTATGCATGGATCGAATCCCAGCTGCGGCTGCTGCTTTTCCGATGGAGGCGGAAATGTTGTAGGCCCGCGTTCTCAGATTTGGGTGCACGTTAAAGAACCCCAGGTGGTCGAAATTTCCGGAGCCCTCCACTACGGCGTCTCTCAAAATCATATGGTGGTTTTGGGACGTTAAACCCCACATATCTATCAATCAATGTATGCACGCGCATGCATGCCGTGTTTGAGTGAAAAAAAAAACAAAAGACTTGGTCGCACAAAAAAAAAAGCCTGTATCAGCATCAGAGCCCCCCCCCCCCCTTCTTTTTTTTTAATCAGCGCTGCCATATAAGAAAGCCGTGTCCATAACAAGATTGCTATCAACAGTACAATCGCTGTAAATAGCCCGTCTTTACAAATCAATTGACGTTACGCGTTTGCGTAATGTATGCGCACCTGCATGCGACTGTATGAATGGGTGAGTATACTTAAAGTTTCGGAAGATTTAAGGTGTAGGTAATCTCAATAAAACACACACACAGACCTGCAGGATCATGGCATGAGTGGAGAAATTTTATAATAAGGTAATAATTAACAACGCACACGTCCTTCGAATGGCTAACATTTACATTACTTTGGTAAAAAACAGAAAACCGTATATGCAACTAATTATTCACACCGCAAACGCCGCCTTTCTCCAATTTATTTATTCATTTTTTTTTGTTGTTGTTGCAGACATCCAATGGATATGAATCGGAGGCTCTTCCTTTCTTTTGACCACTGCCACATCCTGAAAAATCTCCGCAACCAGATGTTGTCCACCAAACGCGTTCTGTTCAACAATGGGCATTACTACAGCCCCACGTATTTGAGAAAGTTGCTGGACATAACAGAAAAACAGTCGTCGTTCAAGCTTGTTCGGAACCTTACGCAGAAGCACGTTTACCCGACGAACTTCGAGAAATTAAGCGTGAAGAGGGCCGTTGAAGTGTTCTCTCCACAGGCATGTATAAGAAAAGGTGTAAACCCATTTAGCGTTAGTGTCACACACTCCCAGATTCTCTGTATTCCTTGTAGACATCACAATGCGTGACGCACACAGGTCATGCAGGAAATGCCTTTTCGTTAGCTGTAAATTATGTATGCTTCCTGCAACCTGTATTACACAAAAAAATACATCTAATTGAGCTAGAATCATGCTCGCAGTTTTCTATCAGTAGTGACGTTTATACTTCTCAAATTCTTTGGCGCGCTCGGGCAAACTTTTATGCGCTAATATTACGCCACAACTCATTTTACATCATATTACGTCAAGTGAATGTTCATGCAGAAGCAGAAAAAATTTTGCAGCTTTTCGTTCAAATGAAGCAGTACAAAAACTGCCTTTTAATAGTAATTCACCGCAAACGATACGTGAATATTCATGTTAGTTTCTGGTTTATTTGTTTGTAGAACCCAAACGGAAGCAAATGGTGAAAATGTAATTCAATACGTATATAACTGCTAACATATTTATCAGTATGGTCACATAAAAACATGCACATGAGCTGCTGCTACTGCTGCTGCTAACAGCGCATGGTTATCTGAACATACAATTTCCCTTTCTTAACGAATGTACCTGCGCGTATTGCTTACCACACAATAATTACGTATCATTAGAGCTTCTATAAATATATGTTCACTAACACAAACTCACTTAAAAGTGCACGTTATTGATGACTGCAGTGCCACTTGTAACTCGTCTCACTTGCTGTATACGAACGTCCAAGCTTAGAAACCTCTCTCTAAATAATTCCGATCATTTTTAATATGTCGCGTCTCCTTGGTTTCTAGGTGACATCGGCCTTACGATACCTCTTACAATACGGCCGCAGATTTGGCATTTTCGGGTTTGAAGACTGCCTGCCAACCATCGAGCTGATGGAAATGATATTTAAATGGTTCACCATACACAACATAAGAAATACAACCTTCCACGTAGTAAGCCGGGACCAAAACAGGATGCCGTTCAGTTCCCCAGATGATGACAGGTACATTCCATTTATCCCGCTAGGTTTCATATTTTCTACAATAAACTGCTTTATTTTCAGGTTGATATGGCTGGAGCAGGAATTTCTGCCCTTTTTCGCAGCATGGAAAGCCGCGGCACCACATAAGAGGGCATTCATATCTCTTGAAACATACGAAGCTCTCCAACTGACCACAATGTCCACAGTACAGTGCACACAATTTCTCATCCGTTCAGGTTTCCTATACGTGTTGACTGCCAAATTCTCCAGTGACCCTGTCGAAGCACTTTTTTCCACCATCAGACAGCTTCAAGGAAGCAACGATCAGACAGACGCCCGTGCTGCGCTTTCATCACTGCAGAAAGTCCTCGTGATGGGAATGATGCACTCATCACCAAGCGGCAGTACAGAGCAAACAACGTCTCCTCTTGGATCGCCCAGTGCAAGGCAGGCGTCGTGCTCCACAGCAGTAAAGCAAGCCGGACAACCTCTGGAAATGCACTCGCTAGTAAACCAGAATCAAGGGTCGTCAGGCGAGTGCGCGGCATCGACATCTGCTACTATAACCCAGACGATGCGGCCACATCTAGAAGCCCTGCAGACTTGCCGTGGTGCGCTTTTCATATCTCGTTGATTCCGTGTAATGGAATGATTTACATTATTTAAAAATTATTACACACCGTCCAACAATTCCCCACTATACGATATTATGCATATATTATAAACTCTGCGCTGCTTACTGTGTTACATGCAAGCCGCGTGAGGCAGCGTTTGCGTCAGTGCACGATGTAGATGAAAACATGCTTCTCAATCAGTTATACTGTGTATGTATGTAACGATAAGTCCATGGTACAAGCAGGTACTATGGCTTACATTTAAAAATATAACATGCTTTCACCAGGCGCCCACACAACTCGACTAACCGACGTCCCTTTCCCGCAATCGGGGAAGAAATTTTCGGCGGTTTTGAATCGCTGTCATAACTGGCACACAGATGATGGCATGGCTCGTTTGCGTTCGCCTTACTCTCTTGAGATGCTGTCCCTTCCTAATCCCGTCGTCTTTCTCTTGCTTCTTCTCCTAGATTTTTTTTTATTTTTAAACGTTTCTCCCTCAGTTTTTTTTATGTTGTTGTTTATACTATTCTCCGGACTTCTTCCCTCCTGTCGTGACAAGCTATAAATCGACGCGGAAAATGTGTAAATATTATTATACCTTGAAAAAGACGGGGCTCTCCCGACGCAAACGTCGGCTGAATGAACAGTTATCTTGATGATATGTGGGGTTTAACGTTCCAAAACCACCATATTATTATGAGAGACACCATAGTGAAGGGCTCCAGAAATTTCGACCACCTGGGGTTCTTTAACGTGCGCCCAAATCTGAGAACGCGGGCCTACGGCATTTTCACCTCCATCGAAAGTGCAGCCGCCGAAGCCGGGATTCGGTCCCGCGACCTGCGGGTCAGCAGCCGAGTACCTTAGCCACTAGACCACCGCGGTGGGGCAACAGTTGTTATCTGAAAGCGCATTAACATCCATATATATATATATATATATATATATATATATATATATATATATATATATATATATATATATATATATATATATACATATATATATATATATATATATATATATATATATATATTTCTCATATTTTGTATACGGACACGTGTCGGTTTAATCATGCATGCTTATCTATATACTGATAAAATTCTTGCACACTTTTCATTTCTACCTTCCCACAGGTGCCCCACAGCCAGGCATAAGGGCCAGCACGCTTGGCCTTATAGCGGGCTTCCTGGTGAAAGCAGCTGAGGATTGCATTACTTGCGACGACTGCATCGGCAAAATCAAGGCTCCCAGCTCATCTGGACCAGCTACTGCTGTGATATTTAATTTAGACAGGGGAGGGCTTTCATACCCAACGATCTCATTTCTTTCCTTTGTGAGCACTCTAGAAAGGGCCGCGGAAGCATTTGCGCCATTGGCCATTTCCAAAAAGAGGCCGATGGCACTTTTTGTGCAAACTGTGCTACCTGCAGTGGCCTTGAACCCTCTTTTCAGCCATAAAGGCGCTACTAGCGAGCACCGAGAAGCCATGGCGCGGCTAGTGTTGCAAAAATTTAGCCGTCCTTTCTTCTCAAACTACGTGCGGGACAAAACAGCCAAAGAAGGAAAGAGAAAGAGAATAGCCGAAAAGCCAAAATCTCGCAAGATTTTAAAAGTTTAGTTGCATGCCTCCATTGTATCATGTACGCGCCCAGAACCTTGCTAGCACATTTTATTGAACTATGACCCAAATGCACGCAGCTCTGTACGCGTACATATGTTTTTCTTTATTGCAGACACAAGCCGTCACTGTGTGCCAGCAAGTAGGATATTCTTCGAAAGTGCAGAAACTTTGTTTGAAACATCAGCTTTAACTGGCATATTGTGGCACGCATAAGTAAAGCGACAAATGTGTTTTGTTTCATTTTGAAGTGCTGTAACATTGCTCGAATCACACGCATACACTCGCCAAATTCTTTTAGCAGAAACCTTGATATCACTTTGAGGGATCTGCTTTTCATTGACAAACGAGTATAATGGCACATTTTCAGCATGTGTACGCGCCCCAACTGCGGGTGTCGCCCTTGGGCGCTATCAATCAAACATAACCACTAGTACAACAAAGGCGGTACTATTCCGCCCTAAAAATAAGTCTGTTAATGAAAACATACATTTCAAGTATGGCGATACTATTATTGAGTTAGTAAATTGTATAAAAATTCTTGGAGTTACATTTTCGAGCAATATGCTTTGAAACGATCGCATTTACAGTGTGCTGGGTCAGTTATCTCGCGTAGAGGGCACGGTGTACAGTGGCAAAACTGTTCAACTGTTCTACTATACAAGGTAAAATTCTTACTTTATAAATGACTGTTCTGTTGGCATCTTGCTTATTGTTTCTTGGTATGAAGGACTACGACTAACACGCGCTTACAAAAACTGTACCTGATGCAAAAGACGTATATTAGAATAATTTTTTACTGGTCGTATGATGCTCGCAGAAGTGAATTGTTTCAACAGGCTGGAATACCACCCCTACATCGTCTCTACGATTTTAAGTTAGCATTGGTGGTCAGGCGTCAATTTCAAGAAAGTCGACATTATTTGTACGACCTCTCGAAACTGCAGCCAAATAATTTGTTCGAAACATGACATAAAGAAACATGGAAAATAAAAACTTCGAGAACAAACTACTCCACAGATAGGTTGTTCTACACAGTTTCTACGTTAATTGATAAATATGTGAAAGCTGGCATAGATTTCTTACTCTGTACCCGAACTCAATTGCACGATATACACATGTATAGTTTTCAAGATTTCTTTGCAGTTGCTACATTGTTATCATGGTTGCTATTTTTATTTTTAGAATTTGAACTTGATATTTTTGTAATTGTTGCTTAGATAACATTGCTAACTGTTTGCCAGTGCTGTCGTGCTAAAGGCGTCTGTGGGCCTATGTCAAGCTGCCTCTTTCGAAGAGCAGCTTTTACCTGCCGCTGTCCTTCATCAAACTATTGATGAAAAATAAAACATTATTATTATTATTATTATTATTATTATTATTATTATTATTATTATTATTATTATTATTATTATTATTATTATTATTATTATTATTATTATTATTATTATTATTAACTATGCTCGACAAGATGATGATAATGATGACGATAAAAACTTTATTGGGGTCGCAATGTGTTGCCCTCGATAGGCACATCACTGCCTTTACCATATCGTCTCATCGCACGGACATATAAAATCATAGAAACGCGCATCGGCCAGCGCTCCCCGTTCCAGCAGACAAACTCCCGTAGCGAAATTTGACGCACAATTTTTGTTGTGTAGGTCACAGTAAGAGTTAAAGCTTCAATTCCTGTGTCTCTCCTTGATATGCGTCCGTGGGCGTATGTGCATTATTCTCTTCTATCAATTGACTACAAGTGTAACACCTGTCCAGGGCGAGTGTCCAAGGTAAGTGCTCAACAGGGGCACTGCGTTTCACCTGACGCGTCCTAAACAACCTAAAATCAGTTTGATATTCTATTACCAATGAGTACATTATTAGTCAAAAGCTTTATGAATACTAAATTGAAGTTTTTTTAGGCTGGAATGGCAAAAACAACCATGCAGCAAGACATTTCTACGCAAATATACAGCTTTAGAAGTCAATCAACCAGTATAGCCTAACTACTAAAATGTAACACATAGCACACGTTAGCCTTTTCAGCAAAAAACAATCACACGTATAGGCAGTTTGTCACAGAAGCAGACGCATGGTATCAGTCCGTCGCCCTCCTGCCGGCCGCACAGTAGCAGACGAACAGGTTATAGGTAGCGCCACCTACGGCGAGCGATTGAACGAGAGCGGGGACACGCGCTCCCATAGGAACCCCGCTATCTGAACAGGTCAGGAGTGTAGTAGGTCATGAGCACACCCTTTCTGGTATTGGCGCCGGCCGCTACGTGTTCTGTAGCGCTGCAACTTACCTCATCCGCACCGGTTGCTGACGGCCAAAACATGGGTCGCCGCGCTTTTTTTGGCGTCTGCTCGCGCGCCACTGAGAGAAAAGCAGCAATGTTTACGTGTGCATACACTCTAGACAATTAAAATGAATAAAAGCCTCATTTTTAATAAACTTAAAAGTATAATGACGATCTTTTGCGACCGTCTGCTCGTGCCGAGCTGCGACAGAAGCGTGCAGGTTGGTGTAGTTTGTACACCAGCGAAACGAGCTTTCTTGGTGCAAATTAACCATCACTACGGTGGTGTGCTGCGTGCCTTTCTGCGAATCAAGGCAAGGGAAGACTCCTGATGTGACTTTTCATGAGTTTCCAGTGACCGAGGTCCATGAAATATGGATCAAGGTGATTTCTGTGTTGAAAAAGACTATGTGTCTCTAAATGAGTGAGCTGCTGGGCTGAGTGGTGGTGCATGACAGTCTGAAACGCATATTAGCGCAAAAAATAATAAACCGACAACCTCAAGAAAGTAAGCGACGACGAGCTATACTCCCAATTGTTTATTAGCAAAAAAAAAAGGAAAGATGACAAGAGTGCACATATGGAAACCATGTCACTACATGTGGTTATGCAACTAGGTTTTGAAACACACCCATTGTGTGAAGAATTCGTGTTTAATAAGTAATATTAAGTGCTGTTTTGTTTAAAAACAGTTGTAGAGTGTCCTTCA